>NW_027283165.1:5000-19322 GCF_046629955.1 Centroberyx affinis | reverse complement strand
TTCATGCCTTTTGTGCAGGTTTACAGATTATTAAATGGAAATTAATTAAAAGTTCCTGTCTCTGAATTTTACATTAAATTAGAAACTAAGGAGTCCAGATTAAGGGGAGTTTAAGGGGTTTTTGATGGGGTCTCCTCCATTAATAACTCCCTTAATTTTAAGGGGATTTTGCATGGATTAAGGGGTGAATTAATGTAGATAAACATGTCAGCGTGTTCCACTATATGCAACATCTCTTTTTGGTGATATATTTTGTGATATCTCAATAATTTTAATGCTATTTTAGGTTATAAATACTGTGTGACTTTAGACTCCTTTCTGGTAATTCTGATATATTTTTTTTACTTGTCTTTTACTTGTGTTATTAGTGCCTTTATGCAGATACATAACACTGCTCTTTATTGGAAGTTTTACGGTATACTGTATAAGACTCTACAGACAGATGGATAGATAGATATAGGGTGTGAGAGAGTCAGAGAGATACATAAATAGTGTGTGTGTGTGTGTGTGTGTGTGTGTGTGTGTGTGTGCACTGGTGTTTATGGACATATATGACTGGAAAGTCCTTCTTTGCGATCTTTGTCTGTGATCTTGCTGCCTGTGTCAAAATAATGTCTATAAATGTGGAAAAATGAGAACAACGGACAAAATGATGACAAGCTGTGATGTCACTGGTCATAATGGACTAGTGTTAGTCTGGATCAATCGATGGCAGATCAATAAGAATGATGCCTATGTGGGACTAGTTATGATGGAGGAGGAAGACATTACTAACAAACAACATTAAGGCATGAAATGGTGATCAGTGTTATGAAGCAGATCTATCAACAAGCTGGGGTCAAATACCTGGATCCAGGTCAAAGGTCAAACAGGATTACATCACTCACACACTCTTTGGTGTTCGATTGAGTGTTCCTGACACGATGGAACCTTTTCCACCTGCATTAACCTGCGTCTGGGTACCGGATCACAGAGGTGGGGACTCGAGTCACATGACCTGGACTCGAGTCACATGACTTACTTGGACTTGAGTTACAGTTTTAATTGCTTGAGTCTTGACTTGATGCATGAAGAGAAGACTTGAGACTCGACTTGACTTGGGTTCTGGTGACTTGGGACTTGACTCTGACTTGTACTCTGATGACTTGAAAAGGTTTCTAAAGTCTTGACTTGAGATCTTGTGTTTGTGTAAATGACTTAGATTGAAAGTGATGAGATTTGTTCCAGCAGACGACTGAATTTAAATTCTGTTTTCTGAATTTGTATGGAATGATTGAATTTATTGAAGTTGAAACTGATTATAGAAATCAAACTCATGATGCTCTTACCAAGTTTTTATCCTATTAAAACCATATTGCATTGAAAGGTCCTAGATATTTAGTTTTCTTTAAGATATTAAATTGATACTGGACTCTTGATTTGTTCTGACTTGACTTGCTGTTCTACAGTTAGACTTGAGACTTGACTTAAATGACATGGACCTGACTTGGACTTGACTTGGTAATCTACATTTAGACTTGGGACTTGACTTGACTTGAGGTTTGAGACTGACTTGGGACACGAACAAAGTTGACTTGGTCACACCTCTGTCGGATTGTAACCAGAGAGCACAAGAGCACAAAACATCCAGGTGGAAACGCACCAGAGATGCTTTGAAGATCCGATTCAACGCGTTTCCGGAGGTCAGAGTACAATAATGAGAGAATAAGAGAATAATGGGAAACATTTCTTTATATACAGTTTTATACATATACTGTTTTTATATACAGTTTTTATTGGTTTATATTGTGTTTTATTCTTTCTGTCTTTCTTTACTCACTAAGATAAATTCCTTGTATCTGCAAACACACTTGGCCAATAAACGGATTCTGATTCTGATTCAGTCAAACCGCATCAGATCTGGACCCAGTCTGGACACGAGGCGCTTGTTACTGCAGGCGGAAAAGGAGACAAAAAGAGTCCTAAAAACTTCCAGGAGAAACTCAAGCAAACTCTGAACGTATTTGAGAGGAAACTCAAATACGATTCACCCAAATCTGCAGTGTGCCTCTCGCTCTGAGGCTTCCAGAGAGACTCGGCGGTGGAGTTAAAGGTTATTCTGCTGCTTTAGAGCCGGAGAGACGAGTGACCACACAGCCAGGAGCCAGGAGGGAGGGAGGGAGGGAGGGAGGGGGGCACACTACAGGCTCCAGTCCAGATTCAGACCCAATCAGATGTGAGGAG
Source organism: Centroberyx affinis (assembly GCF_046629955.1). Classification (NCBI taxonomy): domain Eukaryota; kingdom Metazoa; phylum Chordata; class Actinopteri; order Beryciformes; family Berycidae; genus Centroberyx; species Centroberyx affinis. The sequence continues at coordinate 17,099 of NW_027283165.1, read as the reverse complement.
TTGGTGAGAAAATGTTGTTCCATTGGATTACGGTTTAAAACGGTGATGTCAAAATCTGACTTTTGCAAAACTTTGAAATTCACAAATTTGTTTGAATGTATAGAAGTTTGGGTATTTCACTGAACTTTGCTGTGACGCTTCAGACGTTCCCACAACATTCCCACACCAGCATCTCCTGGATGCTGAATCTGTTCCCCCCCCCCCCCCCCTGTTGGAAATATTAATTATGGCCCGTGTGTCCACTTCATCCCTCTGTTTAGCTAGCAGCTTGGTCAGCGAAGTGCTGCTGGAGGCTCCTGCTCGTCCAATGAGAATCCTGGTGATGGGTTTCATTCCCCAACACCATACACTGTATTTGATGTGTCTTGTAAGCATCTTGGGGGGCTGGGCATCTAGAGCGCAAATCAGTCAGTTACTCAATCACTGATCACTCAGTTGATGAATCAATCAATATCCATTTTGGAAATATTTCCCACCTGTCAGTATTTTAAAACAGAAGATTTGGCGCTCAAACACACAACTACTTTGTGAGCAAAAGTCTTCAACAGACTCACTGGTTGAATAGTGTCCAAATGTCAAATGGTGGATTTGTTATTTTGAAACTCTTCAAATGTTTTCGTCTGTCAGCGTCTGACATGCTGAGCGCTGAAGACAAACAGCTCAGGCTTTCTAATAAAAAAGGAGAAAAGTAATAATGAACACTGTGGAAACAATTCCCTGATAGGAATCCACCTAAAACCTTCTGTCAACCATGTCCTGTTGCATGTTTCTGAAATCACTGAAATAACTCAGAATTCAGGCTGCAGAACATTATAAGTTATCTAGTGCAGTGTTTCTCAATGTGGGGTCCTTGAGGGCATCCGGGGTCCCCAGCAAATCAATGAAGTGTTAAACTTCATTATTTCATTTACAAGAACAACTATAGAATGTAGGAGACTGACTGTTTTGATCATAGTTTCTCTGTTATCTCTCTACCTACAATACAGATAGTCATGGAGTTCTGGACAAAATCATATCTGACAATAAAAATATTCTCAGATTTGGGTCCGAGGGACAAACTCACATCAAATGGGGGTCCGTGGCCGTAATGTGGACTACATTAGGGTCCTTGATATGAAAAAGGTTGAGAATCACTGATCTAGTGCCATGTGAACAGCAGGAGCCACATCCAGCGCTTCTGCTTTTGCGCTGCTAGCTAAAATAAATAAAATGTGTGTCTGGTGGACGCAGGGCCTGAGTGTTAGGTGGGAGGGGGGGCTGGTAGGGCTACAGGACAAGGGGGTGGGGGTGGGGGTGGGGGGATTGGGGGTTTGGGCGGGGGGGGGTCACATACGTGCTGCATTCACCACTGCAGAATGGCGTATACCTCTGTATACAAGGGCTGGACAGCCTTCTGGCCTGACGTATCTGAAAACAACAGTTCACAGCTCAGTTACAAAACCTGAAGCTCTGCTGCTGAACACCAAACATCCTCTGAGGACAACATCTCAAACAGAATCCAGTCTGTAAGTGTGGTGATGTTGTTAGTTTAAAATCTACCACAGTTTGTTCTAATTTTGTGCTGCCAATTACTTTGTCAGAATATCTGTTTGTTTTTTTTCCAGTAGAGGATAATTATTTCATTTTGAAACCAAACTCTTCAAACAGAGGGAAGGAAGAGAAGGAAGGGAAGGAAGGGAAGGAAGGGCGGAAAAAGATGGGGACAGAAGAGGGGACGATTGAAGAAAAAGATGGAAAGAAGTAACAGGGTGTGTGTGTGTGTGTGTGTGTGTGTGTGTGTGTGTGTGTGTGTGTGTGGTGGGGGGGTATTCAGAGAGGAGGTAAATACTGGACAGAGGAGGACAGAGGAGTGCAGTGTGTGTGGAGAGCTGGACGATCTGCACTGTGAACAGAAACATGCTGCAGTCATCACCATCAGCGGGTTGTGTTGTCCCTGAAAACATGTGAGAGGTGACAGAACACGTGTGGAACATGTGTGACGTGTGACGTGTGACGTGTGACGTGTGACGTGCAGTGAGCCGGTCCTTATCACGCTAAACCTGACAGACTGAACCAGTTCTGGGAATTTATTCTGCTGCTGATTCCACAGCTGCTGAACAAACACTCATCACCTGAGACCCAATACTGATTCTACTACCTGCTACAGTAACTTACAAGGTTCCACCAAAAAATACTTCAGCAGAACTGTAACCATAGAAACGACTGTAGCTAGCATCCGCGCTACACTGTGGCAAGACTGTAACCATAGAAACGACTGTAGCTAGCATCCACGCTACACTGTAGCAAGACTGTAACCATAGAAACGACTGTAGCTAGCATCCACGCTACACTGTAGCAAGACTGTAACCATAGAAACGACTGTAGCTAGCATCCACGCTACACTGTAGCAAGACTGTAACCATAGAAACGACTGTAGCTAGCATCCACGCTACACTGTGGCAAGACTGTAACCATAGAAACGACTGTAGCTAGCATCCACGCTACACTGTGGCAAGACTGTAACCATAGAAACGACTGTAGCTAGCATCCACGCTACACTGTAGCAGGACTGTAACCATAGAAACGACTGTAGCTAGCATCCACGCTACGTTGCGGCAGAACTGTAACCATAGAAACGACTGTAGCTAGCATCCACGCTACACTGTAGCAGGACTGACTTCATCGATCAATCAGAAATGAGGATTCAACAGATCTGTGTAGTCAGTAAGGTAAAGTGTACAGTGAGCTGGTCAGTGTGGCAGAATAAACCCTGACAGGATGATCAGCCGACCTGCAGCAGAGTGTCCGAGTGTGATGTGTGTGTGTGTGTGTGTGTGTTTCCTCATGTTGTGTTTGTGTGTGTGTGTGTTTCCTCATGTTGTGTTCATGTGTGTGTGTGTGTTTCCTCATGTTGTGTTCGGTACGTACGGTGGCAGCTGAGCGCCCCGGGCCCCGCTGAGCCACGATGGCTCCTGAGATCGCCTTGATCCAACCGTGCATTTCCTCTGGACTGTCAGACTGAGAGAGAGAGAGAGAGAGAGGGAGAGAGGGAGAGAGGGAGGGAGAGAGAGAGAGAGAGAGAGAGAGAGGGAGAGAGGGAGAGAGAGAGAGGGAGAGAGAGAGGGAGAGAGAGAGAGAGAGAGGGAGAGAGGGAGAGAGAGAGAGGGAGAGAGAGAGGGAGAGAGAGAGAGAGAGAGAGAGAGAGAGAGAGGGAGAGAGAGAGAGGGAGAGAGGGAGAGAGGGAGAGAGAGGGAGAGAGAGAGAGAGAGGGAGAGAGAGAGAGAGAGAGAGAGAGAGAGAGAGAAACAGGGAGACCAACAAAATGAATAAGGTGTAAATGTATGAATTGTATGTTTGATTATTTTTAGATTTTCTTCAATGAAGTAAAGTAAACTGAAAACAGAGAAAGGAATACTACTAATAATAACAATAAACTTTATGTATGTAGCACTGATCTAAAAACAGAGTTTACAAAGTGTTTTGCAGGAAGGCAAAAAAACAAGACTGGTAAAATATATGAAAAGGAGATGAAAATGGAAAACATTAAAAGAAAACAGACTGGAAGAAAAAAAATTAAGTAAAATGAATATAAAATGTTTGATTAAAAACATTGTTTACATCCAACAAGATTAATTAATGGGTAAAATCCAAAACAGTTACATAAAAGCGAGGATATGAAGATGATTTAAAAGACAAACACAAAAAACAGAAGCCAGTGTTCAGTAGAGACACTAAAGACTGAACACTTTGTTCCTGTGTGTCACCTGGATGTAGAAGGTTCTGGAGCCGGTCACCACCTCAAACAGGTTGTCCCTCATCATCAGGTCACTGCAGGACAACAGGGACACGTTAACTGAAGGGAGTCATTCCTATGTTCTCAAGGTCCTATGTTCCTAGGGTCCTATGTTCCCAGGGTCCTATTCCCAGGGTCCTATGTCCCCAGGGTCCTAAGTTCCCAGGGTCCTAAGTTCCAAGGTCCTATGTCCCCAGGGTCCTAAGTTCCAAGGTCCTATGTCCCCAGGGTCCTATGTTCCCAGGGTCCTAAGTTCCCAAGGACCTAAGTTCCCAAGGACCTATGTTCCCCAGTTCAATATTCTGTTAACACACATTAACCCTCCTATTGTGTTCGGGTCAAATTTGACCCGTTTCAAGTTAAAATATTTCATAAATATTATCCAGGTTTTTTTTTATTGGAACAAGGCTTCAAAACAGCTATATAAACACAACAAAATCAATGGTTATCATTTTATTTGATTCTGAAGGTCTCTAACCCTAACACTAGCACTGGGGAACATAGGAATGACTCCTGTGAAATGAGCAGGAACTCTGAAACTCACATTTTTCCATCACTGATCCATCTGATTAATTTAGTGTTTAGATAATGTCAGCTTGTTAGCTAGCTAACTATAGCATCTGGTCAGCTAACCATCACTGTCTTGTTGTTAACACATCTGATTAGCACACTAGCTAACGTATCGTTAGCATGTTCACATTAACATCAGTGTGTTTACTGGCTAGTTAGCTAGCTAACAGTTTGTTCAGGTTAACTGAGCTGACTCTTCTCAAGCTCCAACTCTTCATGTTTTGGAGTAGAGACTAGGGCTAAAGACAAGACAGTTTACTGTGTCACAGTAACCTACATTTGGAAACAAATCGTGAAAAATTCTGCCTATGGGTGATTAAATTCCACTGGTTTCCAGTGCATCTTAACTTGATTCAGGGATTTTCTAGAAAAAACTGCCAATATGTTGAAAGACAGCAGAGTGAGGCTCATCACCAGTATCAATAAAATATCACTCAATTTAAGAAAAGTCTTGAAACAAGAAATTAATAAAAATTATCTCAGTCCATTGGGAGATTTTTTCACTTGTTTCAAGAAAAATATGATTTTAAGACTCAGTACGAGATCAAATGACTTGTTAAAAAGAATTGCAGTGGACAATTTTGTGTTTTTATCGTAAAATTTAAAACTTATATGAAGCAACCTGTAAAATGTCAAGAGAGCAAGTCTGAGTCGGCATGCCACATGTTTTATTTACTGTGAGCTCTGAGCTTCATGTTGTGACGCCTCATCGTCCCGAAGGACAACAGACATCACACATCACACACAACAGACACAGACAACTGACCTCTGTTTGCACTCCTGAACTTTGTGAACCTCCTTCAGCGGGATGACTCTGAGAGGCTCCCTCTCCTGGAAGAGAGAGAGAGAGAGAGAGAGAGAGGGAAAGAGAGGGAGAAGAGAGGGAGAAGAGAGGGGAGAGAGAGGGGAAGAGAGAGGGAAAGAGAGAGGTGAAGAGAGAGGTTCTTCTTAGTTATCCACCAAGAAGAAAAACACAACAAACTACTGAATGGAGGCAGGAAACCAGGAGCTTTAACAGAGTCAGAGTGTTTTAGAGGAAGCTTTCCTTTACTTCCTCAGCTGGGTTTTGGTTGAACTGAACACAGAATGAACTGAACTGAACACAGACTGAACTGAACTGAACACAGACTGAACTGAACACAGACTGAACTGAACTGAACTGAACTGAACACAGTGACTGAACTGAACACAGACTGAACTGAACTGAACTGAACACAGACTGAACTGAACTGAACTGAACACAGACTGAACTGAACTGAACTGAACACAGTGACTGAGCTGAACACCAAGAATGGAAGTAACTAATTATATTAACTCACATTACTGTAATTGAGTAACTTTTTTGTGTACTTGTACTTTTTGGAGTATTTTTTAAAGTCAGTAATTGTATTTTTACCCAAGTACATTTGTACTTAAGTATTGTACTTAGTTATATTTTAAATCACATCCATTACAAAGTAGAGACTGTGTGTCTCTCCATCAGCAACAGAAACTGGACCATCGTAAACTGACAAATTGTGGAGCCAATTCACAGTGAGAAGAGGAATCGGACTTGTTATTATTTTTATAACAATAATAATAATAATGTAATTATTTGTGCACTTTATTTTGTAACTTCCAAATTTTCCAATTAAAAGAATCGAGTTTGAACTGTCCTCATCCTTTTATAACTGTGTGGGAAATATCACATGCACCAACGTTCACTTTTCTAAAAAGTAACTCAGTAACATTTGAGCTACTTTTTATTTTTACTGAAGTAGATTTTTACACCATTTTAAGTATATCTGCTGATATACTTATAATATCAGCAAAGTAACAGTACTTCTACTCAAGCAGGACAGTCTAGTCGGCTGCCCTCTCCACCTCTGCTGAACACAGCCAGCTGGTTTCTGTTTATCTTCCACACTGAGCGCTGACAACAGCCTCTCATTGACATTTTATACTCTGCTATTAGCAGAAGAATGAGACTCTAAATATATGGCAGCCGGTCGCACAGGCATCTGATTAGACACACACACACACACACACACACACACACACACACACACACACACACACACTTGTGTATATTTAGATCAGCTGGAGATAATTGCGATCTGACGCAGAATGAGGCACAGCTCTTAGTTTTAATAGGAAGCCATCCTGCTAAACCACACAGCAGGGGATTGTGGGAGAGCAGAGTACACACACACACACACACACACATCACACACACACACACACACACACACACACACACACACTCACACACACACTCACACATCACACAAATAGAGGAACACACATCTACATAAATACATAAACACAAGTACACATGATTTTTGATTTGATTTGAGAAATAGAAAAATACATGATAAAAAAACAGATGAAATTATATTTGACTCAAGAGGAAAAAGTGGGACTTTGAAAATTAAAATTAAATGTTGGATATAGATATTATGGATATTATTAGTTATTATCATTATGATCCTTGATGGAAGATAAAATAATGATAACTTACAATAAAAAAAACAGTAAAATAAAAACACTATTAAAGATGACACAAGCTTAACTATCGTAACACTTCTCAGTTTGTTCCACAGTAACAGACGTAAAGAAATTTGCACATAAAGGCACACACACACACACACAAAACATGTGTGAACATGCCACACACACACACACACACACACACACACACACACACACACACACACACACACACCCAGGCTAAGCCGCCCACACGTGGATCATATGAGGAGGAATTCAGGCCGCATGCCGTCGCATGTTGAGACACGAGTCCCTGAGGGCAAAGCAAGCCTCACCACACACACACACACACACACACACACACACACACACACACACACACACACACACACACACACACACACACAGTCTCTCAATTTCAGCTTCATTTACTTTGTTGAAATGACAGTTAAAGAAACAATTGTAATCGATATCTGACGCTCGGTTTGAAATGCCAACACCACAGAACCAGCAGCATTGTGGGAAAAGGTCGCTGTTTATATGTAGGCAGGCACAGGTTTGTATGCTTTACAGATAGCCCCCCATTAATGAATTAATCACCCAAGTCTAGTGTCTGTGTTTACATGCATGGAGAATTCCCTCGTCTGCCTGGTTAATCCAGTCAGCTGGTTTCAGTCTGACATGTAAACATCAGAACTGGGTTAGAACAACAAATCCACCTCTTCCTCCCATCATGACAAACTCAGTGATGACGCCCGGCTCACTGCATGTCAGCCTGGTTACTGTGGCACGGAAACACACACAGAATAAAACTAAAAGGGGAATACTGGTCATTAAGAAAAAAAGCCTCAGCCGGCTGATTGAGACGAAATTTGCGATGTAATTAAATGTTCTGTCACCACCTGACTCTCCTTCATGTGAACAACAGCAGGAAAACAATCCCACACCTTTGAGCTGTTTAGTGTTCTGGTATTTGTTGTTGGAAAACGACACGTGAGGAAGTGACTCGTGAGGTATGATGAAGACATGATGAAGACGAGTCAGACTCACCAGGTCGGATTTGAAGTAGCTGACGGCGTTTTCATCCAACATGAAGTACCTCCGCTTCCAGTTCTTCATCTGAGGAAGAGGAGCGGAGCTGTGGTTAGATCATACTAGCTTGTTAGCTAAATTAGCCTGCGGGCTAGTTAGCTAGCTAAAAAAACCCTGATGGGCTACAAGCCGTTTTACTAAGATATTAGGGTCACTAAGTTAAGGGTTAGTTAATGCTTAATTAACAGTTAAATAGTGTGTAATTTACTAATGATGTTCATGTTAACTAAGGTATTAATTTATACATTATTTAATAGCTTATAAAGATGACTATTAAATAATGTATAAATTAATACCTTAGTTAACATGAACACCATTAGTAAATGATCACCAGACACATTAGTTAACTGTTAATTAAGGGTTAGTTAATGCTTATTAAGCATTAACTAACCCTTAACTTAGTGACCCTTATTGTGTTACTGATATTTGTCCTCAGTATTGCAAGTGTTGCTGGAATTTACTCTTCTAGTTAGCTAGCTAACAAGCTGACATTATCTAAACACTAAATCAATCAGATGGATCAGTGATGAAATGATCAGTTCAGTCAGAAACAGACAGAAATTAACCGTCTGTTCAATTCTGTTGAGACAGAAACACAGTCAGCTGTTCACAGAGCTGAGGACCTCCAAGATGGCCGCCAGAGGGGGCGGAGCTACAGCTGGAAGAATTCTATTCCCTGATTTAATATAAAAAACATATAAACTGTTGAAGGTGCTGACACACTGTAGAGACTGAGAGACCAGCTGGAGTGTGTGTGTGTGTGTGTGTGTGTGTGCGCTCACCACAGCTCCCTGTTTGACGCAGTACCCGGCCTTGATGACGGCCTGGTCCTGTGTCCCTCTGGACAGGAAGTAGGGCAGCTGGTTTTGACCCCGCCTCAACGCTCCTCGCTCCGCCCCGTTCTGCCCCTCCCCCTGCTCCTGACACACACACACACACACACACACACACACACACAAACACACACACACACGCACACACACACGCACACACATACACAAGGATAAATGTCCAAAAACCAAATTCAGAAATAGAGAAATAGAGTCTATGATCAGAACTGCGTCCATAGCAGCGGTCTGCTATTCGGAAATAACAGACCATAGAATGCTGTAATCGACCAATCAGAATCGAGTATTCAGCAAAGCCGTGTAATAAATACCGGTAACATGAGTCTTTGGTGGATAAATCAGTGATGGTCACTCACACCTCTAGAGCCATTTTAATTCCTCGGTTATTTACAGTCTTTGGTCTTTGCCTGTTCTCAAAGATTGAAACTAAGCTTCAGATATTTCTCTTGTAATTTGAATTGTGTGAGTCAGCAAAATTCACATCGACATTAATTTAGCACCTGACTTTATACAAACCCATGAGAGGCAGGTGGACCAAGAGGTGAGCTTCAGGGGCCAGTTGCATAAAGGAAGTAAGTAAAGTTTATTTCTAGAGCACATGTAAACACAGCTTGAGCTGACCAAAGTGCTGTACAAAAGAACATTAAAATACAAAGTAAAAGTAAAACACAAGGAGAAACATACCAACGACAAGAATAAGCAACAACAAGGGACAGAATACAGAGTTATAGACATGACAGCAGATTAAAAGATTAGTGGGCCAAAAAGACCAGAGAATAAAAATGTGTCTTCAGCCTAGATTTAAAAACAGAGATGGAGGGAGCCACTGAAGAAGGTCTGTGATATAAGATGGAGCCTGACCTTTAAGAGCTTTGAAAGCAATCAGCAAGGTCTGAAATTGAATTCTAAAATGAACAGGGAGCCAATGAAGAGAGGCTAGGCCTGGGGTGATAAAGATAGACCTGGTCTTAGACTTAAATGTGACCTTAAGTCAAACTTGCTATAGACACTTATGTTAACTGTTCCTACTACTTCTTGGTTGTTGTAGATCTCTAATGGGTTGTTTCTCTCTCTAAGGACTCTCTCTCTTCTTCAGGTTCTTTCCAAAAAACAAAGATTTGGTTGTTGTAGATCTCTAATGGGTTGTTTCTCTCTCTAAGGACTCTCTCTCTTCTTCAGGTTCTTTCCAAAAAACAAAGATTTGCCGTCTTTTATGAAACAGCTTCAGTATTTAAACTTCCCGCTCTGACAGTTAGGCCGACTTGTTGCCATAACAACAAAGTTCTTAACTCAAGATTATCCAGGGGGAAGGTGGCTAACTGTCCTACTTCAAAATAAGTCAGTCATAATATTTAAGTAACAGACAGTCTTAATTAGCCGAGTCCAACCTGAGAATCTAAGACCAGTCTAAGGCTTAGACTGGTCTTAAACTATCTTTATGGAACTGGCCCTGCAGGTGTGAACAGCTGAGATGTTTCTTCTTCTTCTAAAAGTCAAAGCAGTGGACTGGCTGCTGGTCTGTTGATGCTCTGCAGGCGGAGGCTTGCTGCTGCATACCAACACTGACAGACAGGACCGGACCTGCCAGTGTGTGTGTGTGTGTGTGTGTGTGTGTGTGTGTGTGTGTGTGTGTGTGTTACCTGTGTAGCGGTGATGATAGGAACCCCTCCTATGATCTCAGTCTTGTAGGAAACCTGCTTCATGGCTCCCGGTGCGTCCTGAGGAGCCTCTGATCCGGCCGGGCTTTCTCCAGACTTTGGCACCTGCAGCACACAGCAGTCAGGTTTCAGGATCAGAACTGAATTCCAGTAAAATCCAGTAAAATCCACTTCTGAGAGAGTTTGTCTTGACTCTAAACATTGTAAATCAGTTCAACAAATCACACCTTCCATCATAATGTATGGATTACCATCACATGTTCTGCATCAAACATCAGCTGAAAGATTCCTTTAACATTTGATGATATTCAGTATTGATAATATAAAACACTATGTGGAATCTCAGATATTTGGGAAGAAAAAACAATAATACAAAGAATTTCACAGAATTTCATTGAATTAAATGAAACTTCCTTAAATTCCTCCGTTGAACTGGAACTGATGAGTTGAGTCATGAATTGATCCTGACCTTGCTATACTGCAGTAATATCAAATTGATATTATTCGATTGAAAAGGATTAAAATCTCATAGCAGCTAACAGCTGAGCTGAGAAAACTTTGACTAAACTCTGAGATCAAAATGGAAGCTTGAGATCAGTCTGAAGTTTCTGGGATTGAAGGATCTAGACTTGTTTTATTTATTATTTATTTATGGTTTATTTGATAGGGACAGATACAGTATACATAGACAAACTGAGAACAGCTATCCGATGCGAGTATCATAGTGTTTATAGCGGATGCTAATTTGCAACAACCGTCCCTAGAAGGGCTTTTGTGAAAGTAAGAGATTAAAACAGTGAGGTAAGAAGAAGGTAAACCGAGTACAGCAAGATACAATACAGCACAAGGTAAAAAATAAATAAATAAATAAAAAAAAGAGGAAAAAAAAGGTAAACTGAGTACAACAAGATAAGATATAAAACACACATTTAATAACATAACTACAGAAAACTAGACATGAGTACAGGTTTGTTGCTGAGTGAACCAGGAGGATTTGGTGACTCTCTAAAGTGGTGAAGTCTGCAGCAGATTTCAACTTTTCTTACAGACGGTTGAACCGCTGCATGTTGAGAAGTGATTAATGATTGATAAAATACCAGGACAGACTGTGTCAAAGATTTCTGCCAGGACCCCGACCCCGACAACAACAACAACAACAACAACTGCATGTTGTCAACAGCAGTCCGAACAGTGTTTCTCGACACCCAGATCTGAGCCTCAGGAGGCCTTGGCTCCGGACCGTCTGCTGCTCCACAGAGTCTCTGCATATTTCCACAGCTCCAGCCTGAGCGGACAGGTGTGAACTCGTCTCTCGGCTGCAGCCACGCGACCGGCAGGCGAACGCTTCGAGACACGAAGGAGATCAGTCATGTGAGGAGGAGGAGGAGGAGGAGGAGAGACGTCAACAAGCTGGTGACTCACAGATGAAGCAATACAGAGAAATAAACCAGAGGTGGGGACTCGAGTCACGTGACTTGGACTTGAGTCACACTTTTAATTGGTTGAGACTTGACTTGCTGCATGAAGAGAAGACTTGAGACTTGAGACTTGACTTGGGTTCTGGTGACTTGGGACTTGACTCTGACTTGTACTCTGATGACTTGAAAAGGTTTCTAAAGTCTTGACTTGAGATCTTGTGTTTGTGTAAATGACTCAGATTGAAAGTGATGAGATTTGTTCCAGCGGACGA
>NW_027283165.1:0-2500 GCF_046629955.1 Centroberyx affinis | reverse complement strand
TTATATATGGGGAGGTTGTCCTGTTGGTTGACTTGTTGTTAAGTGATGAGATCATAGAACCAAAATCATCCATGTGCTACATGCTAACAATTAGCACAGTGGTTCTCAACGTGGGGTCCAGGGACCACCAGGGGTCCTTGAGGGGGTTCCAGGGGGTCCCCAGCAAACTGATGAATTGTTAAACTTCAGCATTATTCCATTTACAAGAAGTTAATTAACACAATTAGAGAATGTAGAAGAATGACTGTTTTGACCATAGTTTCAGTTATCTCTCTACCTACAATACAGACAGTCATGGGATTCTGGACAAAATCATATCTAACAATAAAAATATTCTCAGATTTGTGTCTGAGAGACAAAATCTCATCAAATGGGGGTCTGTGGCTCTAATGTGGACTGAATTAGGGTCCTTGATATGAAAAAGGTTGAGATTCACTGCTTTAGCATCCACTATGTTGAGTGATGGCAGCTCCATGCTAACACTTTAGCATCCACTATGTAAGTATCACTTGAATGGAGAGTTTGAAGTGAAAGAGAAAGAGACAGAGGGAGTGAGAGAATCTGACAGAGCTTCATACAGAGACAAGAACAGAAAACTGAAATAGAAATATGAAAAACGAGAGAAACCAGCTGTACAGAGAGAAGAGAGAAGAGAGAGAACGAACAGGAAGAGGAAAACATGAGACTGAGAAATGAGAAAGAGAGAGAGAGATTGAAGAATAAAGGAGAGAAAGAGAGCGAGAGAGAGAGAAGAGATAACCACACAGAGCGCTTCATGCAAATCACAATCTAAAAATACCAGCTTGTTTCTGAGAGGTGGAGGGTGTGTGTGTGGTGTGTGTGTGTGTGTGTGTGTGTGTGTGTGTGTGTGTGTGTGTGTGTGTGTGTGTGTGTGTGTGTGTGTGTGTGTGTGTGTGTACATGAAAACAGCGTGTGAGAGTGTGTGTGTGTTGGCAGCAGCCAGGTTTCCGATTGGAACATTAATATCCTGTCCAGAGAAACCCAAGGGACCTCTGACCCCCCAACACACACACACACACACACACACACACACACACACACACACACACACACACACACACACACACACACAGGTCAGGACACGGTCAGTTTCCTCCTATTGAAAGACTAACAGCTTCTGTTGGCAGCAGCAGAACAACAACAAGCACCGAGGGACAAAAGAGACGAGAGCCGCTGACGTCAGACGGGAAGTAAGAAAAAGGAGTGAAGGAGGAAGAGAGGGAAGGAAGGAGGGAAGAAAGGAGGGAGGGAGGGAGGGAAGGAGAGGGGCAGGGAGAAAAGGGAAAGAAGGGGTGAAGAAGGAGGTGAGGAAGGAGGGGAGAGGGAGGAGGAAGGAAGGAATGACAGAGGAAGGAAGGAGGAGAGGTAACGATGTAGGGAGAGAGGGAGCGACCTCTCCTCCTTCTTTCCTTCCCTCCCTCGCCCCCTCGTTTCCTCGTTCCTCAGAGAGAGAAGGAGGCATTTTCAGATAGAGAGAGAGAGAGAGAATGAAAATGATGGACAGATGGGAAAACAATGAGAGAGAGAGAGAGAGACGGAGAGAGAGAGAGAGAGATGAAGGAAAATGAAAGAGAAGAAAAATGAGGGGAAACTTACCGAAGCAGAACTCTGCTTTTGGTCTCAGCTTGGTGGCATCGCTCACCTGGGGGAGGGAGAGAGAGAGAGAGAGAGAGAGGGAGAGGGAGAGGGAGAGAGAGAGAGAGAGAGAGAGAGAGAGAGAGAGAGAGAGAGAGAGAGAGGGAGAGAGAGAGACAGAGAGAGAGAGAGAGAGAGAGACAGAGAGAGAGAGAGAGAGAGAGAGAGAGGGAGAGAGAGAGAGAGAGAGAGACAGAGAGAGACAGAGAGAGAGACAGAGAGAGAGGGAGAGAGAGAGATAGAGAGAGAGAGAAAGAGAGAGAGGGAGAGAGACAGAGAGAGAGAGAGGGAGAGAGACAGAGAGAGAGAGAGAGAGAGAGAGGGAGAGAGACAGAGAGAGAGAGAGAGAGAGAGAGAGAGAAAGAGGTGAGGTTGTAAAACAAAAAGTATCAAAAATCATGTGTACTTGTGTTTATGTTTGTAGTATTTATGTATTTATGTAGATGTGTGTTCCTCTATTTGTGTGATGTGTGAGTGTGTGTGTGTGTGTGTATGCGTGTGTGTGTGTGTGACATACTAACCTTGGAGATGTAGGTGAGTTTAAGAGAGCCGACATTCTCTGCTCCTTTAGGCAGATTCTGAACAAAGAGACACAAATATCATTATTATTATCATTTTTATTATTATTATTATTATTATTATTATTATTATTATTATTATTATTATTATTATTATTATTATAATCAGCAGTCCTGTAGTATCGGATCAGTCGGTAGCAGCTGCCAGAAACTGTCACCAACCCGTCTGTGGTGTGTGTGGTGTGTGTGGTGTGTGTGGTGTGTGTGGTGTCTGTGGTGTGTGTGGTGTCTGTGGTGTCTGTGGTGTGTGTGGTGTCTGTGGTGTG
>NW_027283164.1:0-20371 GCF_046629955.1 Centroberyx affinis | reverse complement strand
AACACCATTAGTAAATTACACATTAGTTAACTGTTAATTAAGGGTTAGTTAATGTTTATTAAGCATTAACTAACCCTTAACTTAGTGACCCTTACTGTAAAGTGTTACCAAGTCGGAAAACTCACACAAGGCAGACTTTGTTCTCAGAATTCTGACTTTAAACTCAGAACTCAAACACATCACGTGGCCCTAAACCTCTATTTGCAAATGCTGTAAGAAAAATAAAGATGTGATTACATTTTCAGAGAAGCCTCACAGTGTGCAGTTGGATCAGTTCTTTATATGGACTGTGTTGGATTCCTGTGACCAATCAGCAGCTGGTTGTAAGTGTGTGTGTGTGTGTGTGTGTGTGTGTGTGTGTGTGCAGGTGTGTTGATGCTCTTCAGTCTTTCATAAGTGTTTGAAATGTTTCATGTTGTGCAGGTTTCCTCGTTCTGCCTTTATGAGCTGAAGAGTTTCATTACAGAGTGAGATATCCACCTCTCCAAATTACATATATCTGCAAATGGATTGTTGGCATTAGAGTAAAGTGCATTACAGGTTATTATCAAAGTAATGAGTCATCTCTCCACTCCTGGTGAAAGTATAGTTCTGTGTTTGATGACAGAGTCGTCTCTGGGTTTCAACGATTTGCCGACGAATTTCAGGCAGCGAAATATTTCAAAATGGGAATATAGAATTTTGGAATGAAACACTTCAGTTAGTAACAGAAAAAAAAGTTATATAACCAACATTTGCTTATTTATACGGAAGTTGCGTGTTGTTGTTCGAGAATAAATGAATTGTATGATTCATATTGAAGCTCTGTTTCTGAAACAATATAAAAAAACAATGTATTTCTTTTTGATGTATTTCTTCCACTGAACTCTGAAGCAGCAGCTGCTCAAAGCCCCGAGTCTGCTTTGTTTGTTCAACGCCAAGAAGTCCCTCTGTTGTGAAGTGTGTGTGTGTGTGTGTGTGTGTGTGTGTGTGTGTGTGTGTGTGTGTGTGTGAGACAGTGAACACTAAGCCTCAGAAAGGGCAGAAACAGTGTGGATGTGACACAGGAGATCAAACCGATGGAAAATATTGTTCTTTGCTGACTGTCTTCTGTTCACAAGAGTTAAAATAATATTAAAATCCTTGATTTTAAAGTGATAAACTAATGCTTAAAGAAAATGTAGCTGATATTTACTGTTTAATCAGAATCAAATCCTTTAATTGGTAAATATTAGTATATTTGCACATACAAGGAATTTAGCTTAGTGGTTGTTTTGTAAAAGACAGAAAGAATAAAACACAATTTAAACCAATAAAAACAGGGTAACATTTTACAATAAGGGTGCATTAATTAAGGGTTAGTTAATGCTTAATAAGCATTAACTAACCCTTAATTAACAGTTAACTAATGTGTCTGGTAATCATTTACTAATGGCAGGGGCGGTTTTAGTGATTTGGAGGCCCCAGGCAAAGACCAATGTGTGAGGCCCTTCTCCATTTTGCTTATCGCAGTCATAGCTAGTGAACAAAACTATTTGGAGGCAGCAGCTTTTCAGTTAACAAAGCCACAGAACTAAAGGACAGACCCAAATGAGAATTCTAACTGTTCTAACTGAAGAACCTGAAATGACCTTCAGTCACACACACACACACACACACACACACACACACACACACACACACACACACACACTCAGAGCTCTCTACCTGATGCACAGCACCGCGACCGCTAGGTGTGGAGAACAAGATGAGGGAAGCAGAAAGGGACACTACACTACGGAACAATGCATTGGCTCTTGTACATATGAGAATGATAACTGGGCCGAGTGCTATGAAAAGTGTCCTAGTGAGATATTACGAACCATGAGCCTCATGCAAGAGGAACAGATTCGTTCTTAAATCACTCCTACGAGCAATTTAAGAGAACAAAATCTAGTACAATCAACCTGCCGTTCTCCAAAGCAAAAAAAAAAAACTTTTGTTGTTGACTAATAGATTGTATCTCTGTCACTTTAACTAACTGGGGATTAACTGGGGATTAGATTGTATCGGGGAAAATACATTATAGAGGGAGGATGAATCTGATTTAGGCTATTTTACTCCAGTTGATAACGTTAATGTGGGTAAGTGCAAGTGAATCTAAATTTAAAAAGAGAAACGGCTTTAGGTCTTACCATTAGAGTCATGCATAAGCCTATAATATTCCTATAATACTCCGATAGGGACTTAGAGTGTCTGTGATACTCACTAGTGAGTTTATAGCGACCATATCATGGTATTTTCGTCTTCTGTAGTATCACTATAATATTCCTATAGGGAATTATAGATTTGTTGGGATATTTATTTAGTATTCATCTAAAATGTAGTATAGGAATACTAGGCCTCCTCCTTGGCTTTAGCAGGGCCTGTGATTCCACTATTATTAAATATTATATGCTTTGGTTGACTTATAATCTGATAGTAGGGCTTCGGTCTCAGAGCTGGTAGACTTCTGCTTAGTCTTCCGTGTCATTTTTATGAATGAAGCTTCCCGACGTAGGGGCCGGACCCCTGAACTTATATGGCATTATTGGGGCGTTAATTATGCAAATTCACAATTCTCATGAACGCGCATTCATTTAGAACAGGTGGAATTCATAAAAAAAAAAAAAAAAAATCACGAGCCCTTTGGCGGACGAGGCCCCAAGCAATTGCCTACCTATGCCTTATGGTAAAACCGCCTATGACCAATGGTGTTCATGTTAACTAAGGTATTAATTTATACATTATTTAATAGTCATCTTTATAAACTATTAAATAATGTATAAATTAATACCTTAGTTAACATGAACACCATTAGTAAATTACACATTAGTTAACTGTTAATTAGGGTTAGTTAATGCTTATTAAGCATTAACTAACCCTTAACTTAGTGACCCTTATTGTAAAGTGTTACCAAGTCGGAAAACTCCCACAAGGCAGACTTTGTTCTCAGAATTCTGACTTTAAACTCAGAACTCAAACACATCACGTGGCCCTGAACCTCCTCTGTAATAAAGCCTATTTGCAAATGCTGTAAGAAAAATAAAGATGTGATTAGATTTTCAGAGAAGCCTCACAGTGTGCGGTTGGATCAGTTCTTTACCTGACCCTTATTGTAAAGTGTTACCAAAAACAGTATATAAAAAACAGTATATAATTTATATAAAACAGTATACAGAAAGAACACAACAAACAAATAGAAATAGTAGAATAAAATTCAGTTTCATAAAAATTTGGTCATGGAAAATTTGAGAATATGGAAAAGTGAAATGGTGTGGAAACCCTGTCCTGTCCACACACACACACACACACACACACACTTGTGCATACACACACATACTGTACTGTTCACACACACACACACACAGGTGATAGACAGAGAGTGGGAGATGATGGATTTTTTTACATCTTAACGAAGGCGAATCAGAAGCGGCGCCATTCGACCCATAATCCCATAAATTGAACTGAAGATGAGCTGGCTCTGGATCAGCGGAGATAAATCCGGCTGCCCAGAAACACACGAGTCGTCTTTGATGTTCAGGTGAAGACAGTCGACTCGTCCCGCCTCCTCCAGCAGAGACTCGGCTCCAGTAATTAACACATTTTTTTTTTTTATCACTCAGCAGTCTGCAGAAAGTCGCTCACACCTTTATTTCCTCTCTAGTCTGCTGCAGATCAATCAGAAGTCTGTCCAATAATAAAGATAAAATAATAATAAAAAGATGATTGATTGATTTTTCCACTGTCCTCTTATTGTGTAGTCTTGTTTTTGTGACTGTTGTTTTGAATATGAAGCACTTTGTGACTTTGTTGTAGAAAAGTACCATGCAAATTATTATTGTTATCATTATTATAAATATTATAAATATTTCTTCTTGAGGGAATCTTACTGGAAACACACACACCTACATAAACGTAACACACACACACACACACACACACACACACACACAATCCAGGCGGAGCATCAAGAAACCAGCAGAGAGACGAGAGACGAGTTCAGCTTTCGAAAGAGACTCTGCTTTTACTCTTTCATCTTTCTTTTCTTTCTTTTCTTTTCTTCTGTCTCAGGTGTTTTTTATTTGAACTGAAGGAGGCCGACTGTTTCAGAGTCAGAAGACATTAACTGGAAGCAGAACGGCTTCGTTTTCATCCTCTAACTTCTCTCTCTCTTTCCTTTCCTCTCACCCTGTCTCTGTCTGTCTATCAGAGGTGGAAAGTAACTAAGTACATTTACTCGAATACTGTACTTAAGTACAATTTTGAGGTACTTGTACTTTACTTGAGTATTCCCATTTTATGCTACTTTATACTTCTACTCCACTACATTTCAGAGGGAAATATTGTACTTTTTACTCCACTACCTTTATTTGATAACTTAAGTTACTAGTTACTTTGCAGATTCAGATTATTAATACAAAATATAATCGACTAATAAATTGTGATGTATTATTATAGATTACTGTAAGCTACCCAGCAGTATATAAAGTAGTGGAAATCAGCCCCACCTTTTCCAGCTGCAGCATTAAAGTGATGCTTACACATTAATGCATCAATAATTATAATTCAATAATATAATATATACTGTATTATTCTGAAATGGGCCATTCTGCATAATGAGTACTTTTACTTTTGTTGCTTTAAGTACATTTTGATGCTAATACTTTTGTACTTTTACTTAAGTAACATTTTGAATGCAGGACTTTTACTTGTAACAGAGTATTTTTATACTGTGGTATTTCTACTTTTACTGAAGTAAAAGATCTGAGTACTTCTTCCACTACTGCTATCTATCTATCTATCTATCTATCTATCTATCTATCTATCTACAGTATCTATCTGTCTGTCTGTCTACCTCTCCTTTTCTCTTTCTTTCTCTTTCCCCTCTCTCTCTATCCTTTCTGTCTCTCCCTCTCTTTCTTTCTTCTTCTCTCCCTCTCCTTTTCTCTCTTTCTTTCTCTTTCCCCCTCTCTCTATCCTTTCTGTCTCTCCCTCTCCTTCTTCTTCTCTCCCTCTCCTTTTCTCTCTTTCTTTCTCTTTCCCCCTCTCTCTATCCTTTCTGTCTCTCCCTCTCTTTCTTCTTCTCTCCCTCTCCTTTTCTCTCTTTCTCTTTCCCCCATCTCTATCCTTTCTGTCTCTCCCTCTCTTTCTTTCTTCTTCTTTCCCTCTCCTTTTCTCTCTTTCTTTCTCTTTCCCCTCTCTCTCTATCCTTTCTGTCTCTTCTTCTCTCCGCCATTCTGTCTCGCTCTCTTTTGCTTTCTTCCTCTTTCCTTCTCCCCTTTCTGGTTCTTCTTTTGATTTTTTCCTCCCTCTGTTTCTCTCCCTGTCTTTCTCTTTCTCTCCAGCCTTTCTCTATCCTTTCTGTCTCTCTTCCTCTCTTTATTCTTCCTCTTTCCATCCTTCCTTCTTGCTCTCTTTCTCTTTCTTCCTCTCTCCTTTGTCTTTCTTCTCTCTCTGATTCCCCCTTTTCTCATTTTCCTCTCTTTCCTGTGTGTGTGTGTGTGTGTTCCCCCTGACATCCCAGTAATCCATTGAGGTTCACTAGACAGCTGTTTCTCACACACACACACACACACACACACATGCACACACACACACACACACAGGCAGATGGACAGACAGGTGTGGGGGATCAACACACAGCTGGAGGAGACAGAAGTGTGTGTGCTCATATTAGTTTATAGAATGCAGATAAGAGTTACTTTCTTGCTCTCTCTGTGTGTGTGTGTGTGTGTGTGTGTGTGTGTGTGTGTGTGTGTGTGTGAAGGTTCTGCCTGCAGGGTGTCACATTCCATCAGACGAGCCGAGTCTTGCTCTCTAACTGCCAGAACACAATACAATGTGTGTGTGTGTGTCTCTATCTGTGTGTGTGTGTGTGTGTGTGTGTGTGTCAGCTGTATGGATCAGGGTTTAGAGTGTCTGAGATTGACTCAATTCCAAAAAAAAAAACCCAAATCCTAAAACCAGAACTTCTCAGCAGGATGATTCCCACCATGCTTCAGCCAGGATGGGTTGGCTTGTCCCGGTGTGTGTGTGTGTGTGTGTGTGTTTTAATGGTAATTCCTTCTTTAGTCAGGGTGTGTTAGTGACGGGGCAGGTGTCAGCTCTCCCCTCTGTCCCACTCCAGCAGTATTGTTAGTTCTAGTGTTTCTCCACATTAAGACTACATTTCCCATAAGCCCCGTTACTTATGAGAATATTTTGGTACACACAAAAGCCGGTGATCGCGATGAAGAGGGGCTTTGCTCTTGTTGGACATGCTGTGTGTGTGTGTGTGTGTGTGTGTGTGTGTGTGTGTGTGTGTGTGTGTGTGTGTGTGTGTGTGTGTGTGTGTGTGTGTGTGTAAATCCTTCTCTTCCTGGGAACGAGAGGGAAAAAAATGCGAAACTTTCTCTGTGAAAATACACAGACTGATGCTGATGTGAGGCTGTGTGTGTGTGTGTGTGTGTGTGTGTGTGTGTGTTTGGTTGTGATGCTGTTCAGGGGGGCGGAGCTACAGAGGCCGCCACTTAGTTTCTGCTGACAGTGACATATTACGCTCTAAATATAATTTTAATAACAGTCATTTGGTGGGAGGAATGTAGCTGCATTTTATTGGGCTGAATTTTTAGAGAGGGAGACAGGGGTTTGTGTGTGTGTGTGTGTGTGTGTGTGTGTGTGTGTGTGTGTGTGTGTGTTCTTGTACTTCTATCCTCATGAGAACCAGTTTTGAGTTTTAGACCTGTGGACTGAGGACATTTTTGTTGTGTTCACTAAGGCGTTATTTCAGGGTTAAGACTTGGGTTTAGGGCTAAGATTAGTATTAGGATTAGGTTTAGGTTAGGTAAGGATTAAAGTTACAGTTACTTTCAAGTTAGGACTTAGGGTTTAGGGTTAAGATTAAAATTACAATCAGGTTTAAATTAGGGTTTAAGGGTTGAGGCTAGTTGAGGGTTAAGAGCAGTGTTGGAAGTACTGAGATGTTTTACTTCAGTAAAAGTATCAATACAACAATGTAAAGATACTCCATTACAAGTAAAAGTCCTGCATTCAAAATCTTACTTCAGTAAAAGTACATAAGTATTGGCAGCAAAATGTACTTAGAGTATCAAAGTAAACGTACTCATTATGCAAACTGTCCCCATTTAGAGAGTTATATTTTTCATAAATTATTGGAATATTAATACTGATTTATTGACATACATGTACATGTAAGCAGCATTTTAAAGTTGTTAAAGCTAATCTTAACAATTTAGCTATACTTTTGGGTAGTCTAATCTATAACAATGCTATTTTATAGTTATTTTATAAAGATGATCAAATGTTTTAAATATAAAATATTGATCTGAAAAGTAACTAGTAACTATAGCTGTGAAATAAATGTAATGGAGTAAAAAGTACAATATTTCCCTCTAAAATGTAGGGGAGTATAAGTACAAAGTAGCATAAAATGGAAATACTCAGTACCTCAAAATTGTACTTAAGTACAGTACTTGAGTAAATGTACTTAGTTCCTTTCCACCACTGGTTAAGAGTAAGAGTTAAGGTTAGAGTCAGGAGGTTAGGGGATGAATACAGTCACTGTAAGGTCCTCACAAGTATAGCAAGACAAACATGAGTGTGTGTGTGTGCTACACTGCAAAAACAGACTTGTTCAGTTATTCTATCTTGTCTCCACTTATCAGCTTATTTTACGATTTTTTTTAATGGAATCATCTCACTGCACTGGCAGATAATTTTACCGGTTTCAACAAATTTGACTTTTTTTTCCGGGAGAATGTAACTTGTTTCATGACATTTTCTTGGTAAAAGTGAAATTATCTTTGGAGAAAGTTTCTTGTTTCCAGATTTTCTTCATTATTTTATGATGATTTCTTGAAAGAAAAAGTCATATTGGCATGAATCAAGTGGAATTTACTGAAACCAGCACATGATCTGCCAGTGCAGAGAGATACACTGCCAGTCAAAAGTTTGGACACACCACATTTTTCTTTATCTTTTACTATTTTCCACATTTTAGAATAACAGTAAAGACATCAAAACTATGAAATAACACAAATGGAATTATGCAGCGACCAAAATAGTGTTAAACAAATCGAAACTATCTTATATTTTAGATTCTTTAAAGTAGCCACCCTTTACCTTTATGGAAAGGCAAAAGGCTTTGGAAAGAAATTCATACATAGGATCAACTTCACTGTTTATATTTGTCTAAGAAACTCATTTCAAGCATTTAAGCAGAAGCCTTTAGATCAAAATGGCTTTAAGAGAATGAAAAACACAGAACATTCAGTCAGGTGGGTCCAGACTGTGTACAGACAGTGTAATTTGACTAAAAATATAATATAACAATCTTGATACACTGCAAAAACCATCCATCTTAACAAGTCATTTAGTCTCATATTCAGCCTTTAAATCTTTTTTTTTTTTTTAAACCAAGAGAAAGATTCTGCCAGTGAGGTGAGATAACTCTACTTGTTTCCGATGCAGTTTGACTTCTTTCAGGAATCTTCTAGAATCTTCTAGAAATGAGTGACAAACCCCATTAGCAGATTTTTTTTCACTTGTTTTAAGAAAATTACGATTTTAGGACTCAATAATGGACTAAATGACTTGTTAAGGTGGAGATTTTTTTGCAGTGTACCTCTGGAAACAAGATGAACTCACCGGACTTGTCATGCGGATCGGTGTGGATCCGGCTCAGAGCGGCAGAGGGTTTCTCTCCATCTCTTGGACTGCTGGTGGAGCTGCAGCCTCAGCAGCACTACAACACACAGGTGGTAACTGTAACTGAGCTGAAAAGCATCTTCAGACTGTACAACAAAAACAAGCATCATGAGGAAGAGTATTGTGGGGGAACAGTGTGTTTATCTGTCAGGGGGTGAGACTGTCTGTAGTGCTCCAGACCAGTGGGATAATAAACACAAATCTACATGCACTCTTTTTTCCCTCGCTCTCTCTCTTCTCTCTTTTTCTCCTTCCTTATCCCTCTTCTTCTCCATCTTCTTCCCTTCTCCTTTTTCCTTCTCCTTCCTCTCTGTCTCTTCTTCCTCCCCTCCATCTTTCCTTCTTCCACTCTTTATTTCTTTCTCGTTTTGAGTCTTTCCTCTTGTTCTTTTCTCTTCTCTTTTGTTAGGATCCATGTTTTTTTCCCTCCTGAATGTTTTTGTTTTGTCTGGAAGTGAAGAGCCTCTTAACCAAGCAGTTATTTAACTTTTATTTATGCATACTTTTGGTCACTGACAACTTGACACTGTCTGAATTGTCCTGAAGTGAATCAGTCCCATCTGGTACAAACACAAACTCACTCTCCTCTCTTTCATTCCCTGTAGAGGAATATTCAGCAGAGGTGGGGACTCGAGTCACATGACTTGGACTCCAGTCTCAGTTTTAATAGCTTGAGTCTTGACTTGATGCATGAAGAGAAGACTTGAGACTTGACTTGAGATCTTGTGTTTGTGTAAATGACTCAGATTGAAAGTGATGAGATTTGTTCCAGCAGACGACTGAATTTAAATTCTGTTTTCTGAATTTGTATGGAATGATTGAATTTATTGAAGTTGAAACTGATTATAGAAATCAAACCCATGATGCTCTTACCAAGTTTTTATCCTATTAAAACCATATTGCATTGAAAAGTCCTAGATATTTAGTTTTCTTTAAGATATTAAATTGATACTGGACTCTTGATTTGTTCTGACTTGACTTGCTGTTCTACATTTAGACTTGAGACTTGACATTAATGACTTGGACATGACTTGGTAATCTACATTTAGACTTGAGACTTGACCTGCTCACATTGATTCCTGTGTGATGTGACTTCTGTCCCTTGTGGGCCACCGTCGGTGATGCGTGGGAGCTCAGGACCAGGGTCAGTTTTTTTCCAGTGCATTCTGGGAGTGGAAAATGGAGCGCTGTTTGATCAGAGAAAACGTCAGCCAATAGGAGGAGAAAATGCTGAACCAAAAAAAAAGTCAACAGGAGGGTGAAGACGGACTGATGGGACAGAGAGTCTTCTGGAAAGTCTGTTTACAGCAGTGAGAAACAAGTTAAATTGAGTTTTAGTGATATAAACTGTTGAGTGTTTATTTGACAAATATACAATGTAAATGTGTCCCCACTTCTGGGATTTGAACCAACAACCTTCCAGTCACACACACACTTCTCTAACAGAAAACACACTTTTCAAAACGTGGTATTCCCTTTTAACTCATTTGTTTAAACTGCTATTTTTGTCCTGTTTTATTTATATTCAGTTTTAATTCAGTGATTTATTGATGTTTTA
Organism: Centroberyx affinis; assembly: GCF_046629955.1. Classification (NCBI taxonomy): domain Eukaryota; kingdom Metazoa; phylum Chordata; class Actinopteri; order Beryciformes; family Berycidae; genus Centroberyx; species Centroberyx affinis. Next base: position 10,107 of record NW_027283164.1, on the reverse strand, counting down.
TCTTCTCTGGCTTGTTTTTATTCTCCTTTCTGTTTATTTTCTCGTTCTCTCTTTCCTCTGTTGGTTTGTTATTTCGTTCATTTGCTTTTGTTTTTTTGGAAACTTGTGCTATAAAAATAAAGTTTATCATTATTATAATTTATATTTATTTCCTCTGTATTGCCCCGTTGCGTCCTGCCCACTCTTCCTCACCCTGTGCGTGTGTGTGAGTGTGTGTGTGTGTGTGTGTGTGTGTGTGTGTGTGTGTGTAATGTTTTCCATATTGCGTTTTGATAGCTTCCCTAACAGGAAATTCTATCCTGAGCTATGGGAGGCTGGGGAGAGTATGGAATTCCATTATTTTAGACAAGCTGTGTGTGTGTGTGTGTGTGTGTGTGTGTGTGTGTGTGTGTGTGTGTGTCCAGTGAGATTCCCTAAAGGTGAAGTCACTGTGAGTCCTGATTTCATGTGTTTCATCATCCCTCTCTCTCTCTCTCTCTCTCTCTCTCTCTGTTGGTACAGTTCATTACAGCATCTGGTTTGGTCTCCTGTGTCACATCCACCCTGTTTCTGCCCTTTCTGTGGCTCTCTCACACACTCATACACACACACACACACACACACACACACACACACACACACACACACACACACACACACACACACACAGTGTAATCTTATTCTGCATGTGGTTCTGTGGGCTAAAAGCTCATATTGCACACTTTGTACGAAGGACTTTATGTTTATTTCATTTATTTTATTTAGTTTATGTAATTACTGAATAGCAAGCATGCCACTGGTCCATACTAATCTAAACTAGATAGATAGATAGATAGATAGATAGATAGATAGATAGATTGGGGTGAAGAGAACAAATGAAAGAAGAATTCAGAAAGGCGGGAATCCAAGATTTTACTATGAAGACTAATGAACTTATCGAGTGGCACATGCTGCAGAGTTTTCTTTGATTTTATCAGTCAAACGGGATTAAAATGTAGAATTCAGTCTCCGAAGCAGAAGGTGGCGCTAGAGCACCTGTGACCCCGGCTGCCAACCGCCATTAAATGACAAAAAGAAGAAGAAGAACACTGCAAAAAAAAAAAAAAAGCATCCATCTTTAGTCATTTAGTCTCATATTCAGCCTTCAAATCTTATTTTTTGTTAAACCAAGAGAAACATTCTGCAGTGAGGAGAGATAACTCCACTTGTTTTCAATGCATCTTCACTTTTCTATTCGATTTGATTTTCTAGAAATGAGTGTCAGTCTGTTGAAACCAGTCAGAAAATGACTCTTGATTCTACTAAACTCTTCAAACAAGTTGATTTGCATTGGAAACAAGTGAAATTATCAAACTCCACTGGCAGATGTTAGTCAGTAAAAACCTGTTACTGCAATGAATAATGGCGCTTATGGTTTTCCCCCAGAACAACCTCCTTACTTAATGAACATAATAAGACACAACACATGTATAAATTTTCAAAATATTTAATTCCTCAATGTACTGTAGTAAAATAAACTGAAATTGGGTGAAAAAGTAAATGTACTGTAAAAATATGCAACTGATAAAGAATGTAGAATACAGTAAAATAATTTCCATGTATTTACCAATATAAACAAATATAAAAATATCACATTTTTTCTGCCTCAGCATCCCGTCCCTGGTCTGGGTCATCCCATGGCCCTTTCATCGATCTGTCCTGAGGTTCTGATTGGTGTGTGAACAATTTTGACTCTTAGTGTTTCCACCTGGGGAATTGTGTGTTAATTGGGTTCAAGCTGTGATGACTTGAGTTAATGATATTGAATGCCAGTGCTTTCTAAATGCACATGCAGCCAGTGATATATGAAGGGATTTGTGTGTAGAGTTTTTCCACAAAAAGTTCAACAAATCTGAATCGTGTGTGAAAACAGGGGAATAGTGTTGTTTTGGGGAAATGGGTTTGTCTTTTGGTAGATGGCGTCATGTTTAGTTAATTGGCCCAGTTATAGTGTGTAAGCGATCGAGAAAAACTGTAATAGACTAAATGATTTTTTTTGCAGTGAAGAAGTGTCGGGGCGACCGAACGAGACCAGCAGGAAGTCAGGGAGGAGAGACAGGAAGAGGAAGAGCAGAAGGAAGCCAAACAGAAGAAGCAACATGGAGCCTTGTTGGCTCGGAATTAAGAAACTTGAAATAGAAATTGAAATATTTAGAGGGAGCTTGGTGATCATGCTTCAGAATAAGAAATGACTCTGATTCAGGAGGAATTTAATGGACTTTGACTGTTCAGACTTCTTCACTTGATGTTTCCTCCATCCTGCTCAGATTCATTCTTTGGATTTCTTTGGATTTACTGAACAGACCGGCTGAACCTTCAGGATCTGAACCAGTCTCATCTTCTCTGATCATCTCATCAGGTAAGACATGCGATCGTTTTTGCTTTTTCTTTTGAGCATGTGAAGTGTTTTGGATCCATCCTGTGGTTTCTGGACGCTGGTTGACTTTGCGCTGCTTTAATATGATTTTGAAATTGCTGTGTTTTGTGGTGAAAGCCGGCTCTGCTCTGGGGGCAAGGCATCTGATCTGGGAACATCTGAATTGATTTTAAGAGTTTGGAAATGCAGCTCTGGTTTGTGTCTGACAGGTGAAATGTAAAAAAAAAATGACTTTGTTAGATTATTTGGGGGTAATTGGTGCCACGGTGAATTGATTTTGTTTGTCAAATTGAATTTTGTCAGTTGAAGTTGTGTTATCTTGTGTTATGGATGTGAAGTAGCTTAAAAGTAAGTAGCCACACTGTAAAAACTCATAGTACAATTTAGTGAAATCAACTCATCTTTATCCATTAACACAATGTATATAGATGTGTTTGTCAATTTTTAGTTTATTAGCAGACTTCCCAGCATGCATTGCATTCGGTTTAACTCTCCAGAAACTCTTCCTTCTTCTGGTTTGAATGAAGTTACAGGATAGAGACTTGTTATGTATGTATGTTTGGTGAATCAGAGGTCAATTTCTGATTAAAAAACAAAAACAAAAAAAAACATGATATAATCTACTATCTATCTTATCTATGTATCTGGGAATTCACAGTAAGTGTATTGCAGCTGCATACTGTATGCTGAACTGTGTATTAATCATGTGATACAAGAGGAACTCAAACTTAAACCTAGCAAACCTTGTGAAAAAATAAATAACACTGGATTTCATTTCATCAATTAATGCATTCAACTTGGAAACATGAATCAGCATGACTAGACATTTGTTGATTAAACTTATTGTCTTCAGTTCACTTAGTTAGCTTTTCTACATTAGAACTAACTAATGACCTTTGACCTAACTGTTCAACACTACTTCAGTCAACTCACAATTTTAAGGCAGCAAGGAAACTTTTGTTTTTAAGTTGAACTGCCTTAATATTTTTTTGCACTGCATCATTTAAACGTCCCATATTCTACACTTTCCAGTGTTTTGTTTTATGAAAAAAACCCCACTTTGTTAGTCTATTATTTCTTACAGAAATGATAATGAGCAAACCTTAATATGGATTGTGTGGATTTAGTTTTGATACTTTCACCATGTTTAGATAGACCATCCAACTCCTTTATCATCACAGAGGAGAGAGGAGTCCTGCTTTACATGATGTGGGACATTTAATACATAAAAACATGAGTTTGTGTACATGAGAGAAAATGATCTCTGTGGGTCTCTCACCCACTGCCACCAACATCTCTCACCTGGCAGGACGACAGGTGACCAAAACTCCAATAAACAAGCTGCTTGTGAGTCATGTGACTTTTGTTTTCAACTGTAATTGGGCAGCGTGAATCTAAACGAACCAAATGCAACAAAGTCAACTTTTCCACCATGACTCAGACCAAAGAAAACAAACTGTAGAGGTGTGGGATTACTGGTGAACAGGCAGAGACACAGTAGAGTCAATCACAGACAAAAATAAATAATTCTATGATCAATCAATAGATGGTAGAATATAATGAAGATACAGGAATACTCACAAGCTGTTTGTCTCTCTTCTTCTGTCTCTTCCTTTGCTTCTCAGACACACACTCATATACTGTCTGCTTTGTCTCTCTCTCTCTCTCACACACACACACACACACACACACACACACACACACACACACACACTCCCATGCCAACTCTCCTCCGTCTGTATATATCAGCTGACAGTTTACAGCAGTGTGACAGGAAACTCTCCACTATAAGAGGCACTTGAGGTGGAGAGACTAAACTATCTGCCTTTGGACTCAGTTGGATGCCAGGACACACACACACACACACACACACACACACACACACACACACACACACACACACACACACACACACACAATTCCTAGCTGAATAGATTTAGTAGATTTGGAAACAACTCCCAACTTCTTGTATCCCTCCCAGCAGATATTATTGAGGTGAAGTCGAGCAGAGCTGAACACACACAGATACACACACACACACACACACACACACACACACACACACACACACACACACACACACACTTTGTCATTTTGTTCTCTCTCCACTTCACTGCCACCAAAGTCAGGCTGAGATAATAGGTAATGCTCACCAGCTTTACTCTAAATTACTTCGATTCTTCAGTCTGAACTGTAGACATTTAGATTTGAAAAGAGCTATTCACTGAAAAAACCACAAAAAAAACATAAAGAACGGCATTGAGAGAAAAGATAAATTGCACCACTTTAGATTGGAAGAATTATTAAGTAAAACCCATTAAAAAAGACCTTGAAAGAAAGATAAATTGCAGTTTCAGACTCGCACAGCGCTAATCAGCAAGGAGCAATAAAAAAGGATTTTGAAATAAAGGAAATTGCTATTCATTCTGTTTTTTTTGGTGTGTTTTTTTAAATCCTTGTGAAGTATGTTTATGCAGAAATATCTCCCTGATGGGTTTTAGTGCAATGCAATTAACCCAGACGCCCCGACAGTCTGCTGTAAGCGCAGAGTTAGACGAGTCTTTTCTCTTTTCTCTGAGACGAGTCATGATCCTGAGCAGGTTCGCTTTTCTTAAGAATAAATAAATAGGTTTATTCTCCCATGTTGGCCTCTGTCTTTGTTAGGACAGGCTGTGTAGTTAGAAACACTGGCCTTGGTCTGTGTGTGTGCAAGCTTGTACCTGTGCATGTACTTGTACTTGTAACCAGCTGAATGTGTGCATGTCTTTATGGAGCAGTTTGTGCTCCATAAAGACATTCACACATTATAAACGGCTTTATAAATGGTCCAAAAAGAAGTCTGCTTCAGCTGAGTGGGTTTGGCTGAGAGACGGTGAAAAGAACTCACACACCGGCTCTAAAGGGAATAATTCAAAATAGAGGCTTACTGATGCAAAAAATTTAAAAATATTTATTTACACAACGTGGTCTAATGCAAAAAATGTGACAGAATAACAAAAAATGCGATAGAATAACACTTTTTTTTTTGTTATTCTATCAGTTTTTGCACTAGAACATGTCATGTTATTGCATTTTCAAAAACCCGTCGCTTTTTCCAGTCGGTTTCAGACTAACTCCAGGAAACGCATCACAGCTGGACTCGGTCCTGATTGGCTCCCTCACTAAAGAGTGACTCCACTCAGCAGGTTTACCTCGTTTTGAATCAGAGGAGCTGCTGCTGTCAGCCAATCAGGACCCAGCGTCGTGACGACTTGAAGAGCTGGTGCTGAGCGCTTTGGCAGCACCAGAGCGGGGAGATGAGAATATACGTACTATACTATAATAATAATAATAATAATTTTATATATATAGCACTTTTTAAAACACACAGTTACAAAGTGCTTCACATATAAAATACACACATACAAATGCAAGTATACAAACATACCTACATACACACATACACACGTATACATGCATATGACACGTTAGCAAAAGTTAAAGCACACGACCAAAATAAACAAAACTGAAGAAAAATAGAGAGAGATTTTTTATAAAAAGTCTAACCTATAGAAATGAGTTTTCAGAAGCCTATGTCACTACGTCATATACATAATTTTTCTAGATTACACTCATGCCTATGGGCAGTTTAGAGTCTTCATTCCACTTGACCTGCATGTCTTCGGACTGTGAGAGGAAACCCACTCAAAGACTCGAACCCACAGCCTTCTTGCTGTGAGGCGACTGACCACTGAGCCACTGAGCCACTGTGCAGCCCGAAGTGAAGAGACGTTGATGAGCGGTTCGTTTCAGACAAAGTTGAAATAGTTTCAACTTGAGAACAGGTGCAGCCTCACGGCGCTAAAAACAGGTGAGGTTCCTGTTTTGGGGTCGTGAACGCAACTTTTTTCACAGGTCTTTGGACAAATTTCAGAAACTTCGCCGGCTTGAACTTTTGATTTTGATAATTTTTCTCCTGGTGGAAGATATACATAAATGATGAAGAAAGCCCAAATATTAAAGCTCACTGATCATTATTTACTGAGTTTCCCCCAATTTTGTAGAGTGAAGGTCAAAATGATAATTTTCACCTGTGATTTGGAGAAAGTTTAGGAGTCTAAAAGCGACACTGAGAAAGGAGGCAGCTCCACTATTTTTCTTTTACAGAGAGACTTGGAGGTAGACTGCAAGATTCTGGCAGTTTCAGCACTTGATTTTGTGATGTGTGTCTATGGCAGTAGCTGAAAAATGAAAAAAAACAAAACATCACAAGTGATTTTTTAAGAGTTTAGATGTTAATCACTACAAATCTATCAAAGGTACCTCAGTATCCTTTTACTTCCTTGTTTAAAATAAAAATATCTTGGGTGTCTATGCATTTGCAAGGACCTGGGTGGTTTATTCTCTGAGATAATGACCTGTGAATATAGCTCCAGAATTAAGTAGTAATTAAGCAGTTTCGGCTGCTGCCATAGACACACATCATAAAATCAAGTGCTGAAACTGCCAGAATCTTGTAGTCTACCTCCAAGTCTCTCTGTAAAAGAAAAATCGTTGAGTTGACGCGGAATGACCCTCTTTTTCACGGGGCCTTGGTCTTCAAATTCACAGCCAGCTCTCTACACACACACACACACACACACACACACACACACACACACACACACACACACACACACACCTCTGTCAGTAGCAGTGCAGGTTGAAGACTCCTGCAGACCCTGTTCCTCCCTGCCAGAGTCGGGATCGGGAATAATACTTAGCGGCTTTCCTGTAACTCTGAACAGCTCCGAACTTCATTTACACACCGACCCGCAACGCAAGTGCAAACATGTCACCCGTCCGTGGGTTGTCGGGTGTGGGTGGGGGGTGGGGGCTTCATAAACTGTGGGATTTACCCCGAATGCCTCCTTTTTTTTTTATTGCCTAATTCCTAAATCCCTCTCCAGAAAGCTTGGCGTGGCTGCAGAGGAAAGACTGAGCCCAGATTTAACAACAAAGCCTCTTTTGTTACTGTGGGACAGAAACCAGCAGAACGTCAGCATGATGGATATGGACCGCTTCACTGGTGTTTTATAGGGTGTGTGGGAGTTTTTATGGCTTTTTGAACTCCTTGCACAGTGTTTGGGTGTTTTGAAAAATTCTTCGAAAAAAAAAAAAAAAGTGAAAATCATCATAATTAATGTTATTTAAACTACTTGTCACTTGTTAGTATGATCTGTAATGATAGGTATAATCATAATAATAAACGTTATTTGTATTGCAGTAATTCAAAGGCAGAGTTAAAAAGCACTTTGCAGATAAAAAGACAACACATTAAAACGAGAGATCACATAAAAATAGTCTGTAATAAATATGTTTAAATAAATCACCAAGAGGAAAAAAAAGCTACGTTCACACCACAGGACTTCATGCTCAATTCTGAATGTCTGCTCATATCTGTTTTTTGGATGGCTGTTCATATCTATTCTAGGATTTAACTCATAGCTGATACCAATATGAGCTGACAGTGATGTGGAAAAGATACACAGACTAACAACAACAAAACGTCACATCTGTTTTTGTAGCTACGCTTTGAAGCTCTCTGCGTTGGCTAGCTGGCTAGCCTTCTAGCTAACATGTGCAGACTCCAATATTCAGTATTCATTTCACTCGAAATTGTTTTGAACACGTTTTGGTTGCAGTAAGTGCCTTCAAGTTATGACTGAATTGAGGCGTCTCTCCACAGCCAATCAAGTCAGATTTGTCTTTCTCTCCATTGCTGTAGGCTATCTCATTGTCCTCAATGCTAACACAATGCTAACCAAGCTGCAGTGGCACCAAACAACAAAATCCCAATTTCCAAAGTCGTATGTCGGTCTCATGCCTTGGATGCGACTCCATGTAGCTTTTTGCTGTTCACACTGATTAGAAAACATCAGATCTGAGTCACATGGAGGGAAAAAGTCATAGTTGGGACTCTTTCAGCTGCAGTGTGAACGGAGCTAAGCAGAGAGAGAAATGCTAATGTCTCTGATACTGAACAAATGTCGTTGTGCCTTCAGGCCAGGCACTCTGCTCCTCCAGCATTCCTCACAAAGCGGTGTTATTTTCAGTATGTCCATATGTCTATTTTGGGGTGACATCTCAAGAACCCGGAGGGATATATCTTGACATTTTAATATATTTGTCTCATTATTTCTAGCTAGTCTAGGTAGCTAGCAAGTAGCTTACTAACTAGTAAGCTAACTAGCTAGACTGTTTGTAATTCATTTTTGGGACATTTAGCAAGCCAGCACTAGACGACCTAAGGGAACGGTCTGGAACATACTCAGATAAGCAGTCACAGAGATATGAAGGTGCTAAACCACTTAGGGCCTTGTAAACAAGTAAAATAATTTCAAAAGCAATCCTCAACATTACAGGGAGGCTAGAACTGGTGTAACATGTTCTTGTTTTCTGTTTTTGTTAAAATTCTGGCTGCTGCATTTTGTACAAGTTGCAGCCTATCAATAGTTTTTTTTACTAGTTTTCACTAGTTTTTACTACTTTTTTAATAGTTTTTTTTTTATCCAGTAAAGAGTGCATTGCAGTAATCTAGGCAAGAGAAGACAAATGCATGGGTCAACTTTTTGGCATCTTCCAGTGAGAGGTAGGGTCTAACTCTTGCAATATTTCTTAAATGAAAAAAGGCAATCTTCGTAACATTGTTGATATGTGATTTAAAATCCAACTCAGAGTCAAGAATAACACCCAGGTTTTTTACTTCAGGCTTATTCTGTAGAGCCAGACTTCCAAATCTGCTTGATATCTTTTCTCTCCCTTTTTACTCCCTTATGTGACTGCTGACCTGCTTTATATTTCTTACCTTGTTTTACTGATTTTTCAGTTGATTTTATGTTTTTAATCCTTTGCAAAGCACTTTGTAACTGTTTTGAATACTAATTTAATTATTATTACACATCTTGCTATTAACATATGCTGTGTGTTGCTGTGAAGAGAGAGTAGCAGCACAGCGTTAAGTGGCTTCATCAGCTTTGAGGGTCTGAAAGGACTTTTCTCTCCATCTCATCCTCGTTTCCTGTGATGTGACGCTGATTAGCCCGACCTCTCTCACTCTCTCTGTTCACTTAGTCATCACTGCCTCTTTCTTCTTTTCCCCTTATAGCGCTTTGTTTCTTTTTGCTCTTTCCTTCTGAGTGCTTAATTTGTAAATGATGAGGTCCCGGAACCCCAAGGGGTCAGTGTTTCCTCGGTCTGGAGGGAAAAGGTTCCCGAACATATCAAGACAACAAGTACATTGGAGGCACGGTGGTGCTCAGTGCAGCCATACAGCTTACTGTAGACCTAACAGCCTAAACATTACTAAATGACCGACTGTATGACCTTAGAGCTCCGACTATTGGGGACCTATAACAATATTTGATTAATGCATAGGACTACAAAATGCTCATTTTTACAAAACCCGCCCTTCAAGTAGTAGACTAAAGTTATAACTGCACTGTGCACAACATAAAAATGCCCACATTGGCAACTATGAGAGACATCCTAATCGTACAGGAAGGAAACTGCAATGGCTTCAACCATTTACCAGAGAAATTCTGGTTGGAGTAGTTACGCATCAATTTTCAATACAAATACTTTCATAGGATATTGATTTTGAATGTAGGAAACAATGTCAGCAAATAATGCGATAAAACGTTTTTTGCTGGAAGTTGGCCTGACTGAGACCGAGCTGGTTTTGAAATGCCCAC
>NW_027283163.1:0-26301 GCF_046629955.1 Centroberyx affinis | reverse complement strand
CTGACCTTTTAGTAATGAAACATGATAGTAGTTTCAATATATGGCCTGTACTGTAGATTCACACATTTTAAAAAGGAGACATCATTAACTGAATAGACTGTAGCTGATGTTGCCAGGTTTCTCTCTGGAACTATTCCACGTATTCAACCATCTATGTATCCATTGTGCAGTGATTTTTATCTGTACACAGCTACAAAGTCTCCCATCTCACACCACATTCATGTCCTATGGAAACAGGGAATGTGGTTCCTGCTACTTCAGAACAGTACATTATTTTGTATCATGTACATTTTTACCAGTCTCCTACACAAAACAGACTTAGCCACATATAAATTATTACTCACCATTTAGCTTTAGAGCAGCTTATCATTTTCTCTTTTGAGATAATGATAGTGGCCTACTATCACTCAACATAGTCTATACCAAAGTGTTAGCATGGAGCCTACTATCACTCAACATAGTCTATAGCCTACTAAAGTGTTAGCATGGAGCCTACCTTCACTCAATAAAGTGTATGCTAATGTTAGCATGGAGCTTACTATCACTCATTATAGTCTATACTAAAGTGTTAGCATGGAGCCTACCTTCACTCAATTAAGTGTATGCTAATGTGTTAGCATGGAGCTTACTATCACTCAACACAGTGTATGCTAAAGTGTTAGCATGAAGCACTGGAACCAATGCTCTACCAGGGAGCCATGGATGATTTCTGTTTTCGGTGATTTCTGTTTTCATCACTTACTAACTTCACCAATGGGACAATCTCACAAAAACTCATTTATTCTAGGGCTGGGTGATAATTCAATATTATCGTTTATCGTCTTTCAGTGGAATCATATCGTGATGATATGAAAATATTTTGATATCATGACACACATTTCTGCTGTCTAAATTGATGATGAAAAGCAAATTTTACTTAAAAACTCTCATAAAATGAGGTATGGTAGGAATATTAGTTGAATATTTCTGTTTTGTTTGACATCACACCTAACATCACCATTCGGTTCAATGAGATGAACATTCATTTGATTATTTAACGTGATTTTGCATACATGAACCATATTGTGATATATATTGATATCGAGAAAAATCCTTATGATTATCATGATATTGATTTCAACCATATCGCCCAGCCCTACTTTATTCCTCTAAGTCATGACTGTGGGTTTAGTGTCCATTTGTACTCTCAATTAGCATGTCTCAGTGTGCGAGTGTGTGCGTGGGACTAATCGGGACTCTGGAAGGGAAGGTGGCAAACTGTCAGGACTCTTCGACATGGGCAGGTGGCTTCCTCGGTGGCCCCCCGCGTCCCCGCCGAGTCACATCGGATAAAGTTGCAGTGAGGATGATGATGATGATGAGGGTGACAGATAGAGAGAGGTTTGAAGGATGGCTGAATGGACAGACGTGTGACCTGAGAGGAGAAATTGGATTTGGCTCCTGTCTCTTGGCGCTGGCAGAGGGTGGCGACAAGCTCGGTAAACTACCCCCCTCTCACACACACACACACACACACACATACACACACGTGCACCTCCCCTCCCCTCCCCTCCCCTCCCCTCCCCTCCACGCCATTTCCATTTCATTTTCCGCAAAGCATGAAATTAAAGCTATTTATAACCTGGCTGATAATTACATTATACTTATTCCATCGCGATTAGGTTTCTGGTTTTTATGATACAATGTCACAGTTTTAATTAAACCGTCTCTCTGGCAGCCTGCTTGGCCATCAGCGCTGTTTATTCACTTTCTCACGTTCTCCAAGAGCAACTCAAGACCAAGATGACCACCTGATGACACCCTTTTACAACAGCCCGCTGATTGACAGCCCCGGCAACATCACACCGACTGTTATTACACCGGTAATCTGTATAATTTGCGCGGGACATATCCACACTTGATTGTCAGCCTTAAGGGTGGATGTGATGAAGTTTGACACAGACAGATCATGTCACCTTTAAAAACGTCTCAGTGTCTGTTTAATGGCTAATTACATTACCAAAGCAAAACCCAGACTAGTGGAAGTCCTCTGTCACCTTGAAGGAATTAATGATTGAATTATGAATCAGAAACCCCCCCCCCAGGGTAGTAAAAGAAAGTTGAGATCTAATGTTAGGAGTGATACTTTTGGAAAAAAAAGAATGTGAAAATGTACCCACTAGGTATTGTGCACTGAGACCTAACTTACGGGTAAGAATGAAGGAGTTGCTGAATTATTTAAAGGCAATATATACTCAATAATAAATAGGCGATAAATAAAATATACAAGCTTGTCTTGATTAAGGTGTGTGTATTCCCCTCCCCTGATGCCGACAGGCCTTTGATTCATGTATCTGTGTGTGTGCAGTCCTCCTTCCTCTCTGTATTCAACATTTCCACTTTGTGTAACACACTTGAAAAGGCATTGGTTCTTGGCTGGAGGGATGTTGTATAGAAACGAGCCAAAGGAACGCCTTGCCTATGGCATTGGCTTAGGGCATTGTTAGAAGCTGGGACCACCCTGGATGCTCATTCATGTTTCATTGTGGAGAGAGAGACCATGAGTGTAAATGTGTCCCACTTGAGTGAATTGTGGATATGGCAACGGAAAATTGTGGAGAGCAGTAATTAATACCTTGTGGATATTACTCCTTTTTTTTCCTGTTGATCGATTAAATCATGCAAAACACTCCTAATTATAAGGCTCCCCACTGGATGATTTGTGTCTCAGAGCTGACTGCAAATGTCATGGATGAGTGTTTGTGGCACCGGCATTGACTCTTAACTCCACTGGAGACAGATGGGATTGAACTTTGTATGCAGCTCTTCTTCCAAATTAGCTGAAAGCCTGGCCATCTAAGCAAGGCTTAGACCGATATATTGGTGTGTTGATATTGGGTTTTTTTTTTATAATAAAAGTCAGGTATCAGCCAGTCAGCGCTGTCGGCCACTGATATGATGGAGGAGAGAATATAATTTTCTTCAACAGCTTCAGGGGTGAGGCTGTAAAACCTGCAATGAAGCTTGGCTCTCTTTCAGTGGAGAGTTTTAGTGTCCCATGGTCTAAAGCAGTGGTTCTCAACCTTTTTCATATCAAGGACCCCTAATTTAGTCCACATTAGAGCCCCCGTTTGATGAGATTTTGTCTCTCGGACCCAAATCTGAGAACATTTTTATTGTTAGATATGATTTTGTCCAGAATTCCACGACTATCTGTATTGTAGGTAGAGAGATAACAGAGAAACTATGATCAAAACAGTCATTCTTCTACATTCTCTAATTGTGTTCACTTCATGTAAATTAAATAGTGCTGAAGTTTAACAAGTCATCATTTTTCTGGGGACCCCCTGGAACCCCCTCGAGGACCTCTTGTGGTCCCCGGACCCCACGTTGAGAACCACTGGTCTAAAGTCTGGGGGAGAAACTGAATTTTTTTTACGATTTTTTTCGTCATGAAAGTGTTCAAAATGACATAATACAGAAATATTGGCACAAAATATCAGCAGCTTCAATCCAAAAATATCAGCATCAGCCCTCAAAAGCCCATACTGGAACCCTAATGTAATCATTTGCATAGGTGACAAATGGTCGTCAATGCATGAGCACAAGAGCATGAATGGGTTCCTCGGTAAATCCCACTGGGGCAAATGCAACTGCTGTTAATGGGGTCCCTCTCCTCTTGCTCACAATAGACAAGTAGAAACGATGTGCTTTCAGGGAAATGATTGACAGCTGACAAGTTGTCATACTTTATATTGATGTTTTTTTTTTTTTTTTACTTTCATCTGACAGCTGCTCAGGTGACCAGAGCTGTGCTGTTCAGATGCCCCGAAGTTTTTTTTTTTTCTCTTCACCACAGAGGTTCATCAGTATGTGTTTTAATAATAATAATGTATTTGTATAGCACCTTTCATACACAACATGCAGCTCAAAGTGCTTTACATCAATAGAAGGCAGATAAAAGACAGATAAAATTCATAGAAAGAAAGATAAAAGAACACAACAACTACTCCCACTTGTAGATGCACATTGTGAGTGAACCTATATGTTTTTCTGTAATTTTCTTTTCCCCCTGTCCTTCCTAATTCTACTCTTGATCCGATATTTACGTCAGATCTCACATAGAAATTCTTGCAAATGGATGTTGAACTTTTTAAAAATCTCAGTAGAAATTCACCCTCAGATCCTCTTACACTGTTAGATACCGTCAGTCTGTGATGATCAATCCATTCCAGGAGTTATTTAGTGATGAAGTGTTGTAATTTACGTTTTTTTGGTGTACCAAGTTTGTTACGTTTCCCAGAATGCCTTTGGACAGCCCCCAGAGAAGAGGGTTCTCTGTGCTGTATATGTGTAGGTGGAGAAAATGATTGCGTAGTGTTTTTTTCCAGTTGCAAAAAATGAGATTGGAGAGGGAACAATGCTGTGTTGCTGGTTATTCAAATGACAAAAAAAGCCATTGAAGAGGACTCTTTTCACTCGCTACTGATGACAGATCCAGAAAGATGCAAGCTGTGGCTACATTGCATGCTGGACTATGGACTGGAAACTGGTATCTCAGCTTCTTCTACGATGGATCTCTCCCTGTATGATTGTTGAACGTCTCTTGGTGCAAAATGGCGGCTCTAGAAAGAAGCCCTCGCTCTTTGATTCTGAGGGACTGACACCAAAACCTGATTTACCGCTGAGGTTTTAGACCGATGAAACATTTTCTGCTCTCAAACTCCATTGCAGAATATGAAAAATACACCAAACAACAAAATGGGCCCAGAAATGTAAGGTACATCACCGATAGCTGTTTTTTGAACAGTGGATTTTTGTTTTGATTAGAAATTATCTTTGGCAATAACCCATGATCACTATAGGGTCATAGTCCATCCATGGACAGTATGTCAAAGATAATGCTAGTCATAATGCTTATCCTTGCATGATTGATTATTTGGCCCCATTCTTTTTTTTTTTACAAATATATTTATTGCCATTTTAGTTTCAACAATAGAGATCATGACAAAAAAAAACAAAAAAACAAACCAAATCCAACCCCTTCCTAAATAAAAACACAGAACTAGGAGAACAAAACAAAAAAACATTTAAATTGTACATGACATAAAAGACAAAGTCATTACGTTCTAACAATGTACAAGAGCTGAAGATACGCTTAGCTAGTCAATACAGGTCCCAAAGGATTATTTTCCATAAAATGTAGGAAATGTCCCCATATTTCTTGAAAGACATCAGGTTTTCCTTTGATAGCATAAGTCAATTTCTCTAAAGCAAGACAGTTAGACAGGTCTCTGAACCACTGACTGATATCTGGTTTGTCTGGGTTTTTCCAAAATAGTGCAATTGTTTAGCTTGGAGAAGACAACATGTAATCATTTTCTTCTTGCTCTTATTAATATTCAGTCCCTCAGATTTGGCCTCATTCTACTATTGTAGTCACTACTAACATAACGATTCTTACATTCTTTGTATGATGGTTTATTCTTGCCTTCCAGTATCCACAGGGCAGAAGTGGTCGCCCATTTGTTTGCGCAGCAGCAGTCATGAGTCACATACCAATGTCTTTTCTATCAGCAGAAATGTTCCCACTTGAGCTTTTATTGAAGACTCTCAGATTGTGTCTGGATGGTGTTTTCCACCTCTAGCATAAGGTTGTGGGGTGACTGATCATAACTAATGCTAGTAGTGATCAATGCAAACCTTGACCTTTCAGAGATGAGTGGACGGCAATGGCATGGCAGAAGAACAACCCTTTATATGAGACTCACTGTCTTAATGATTGTGTTTGTTTCAAATAGACTGTACCCTGTCGATCTGGTGCTGGCTTGCCAGCTGAGGTCAACTTAGCTTAACTTAACTTATGCAATCAATGGCAACAGCAGGGTAAATTATAAAACACAAGAATGGGATCAGTGGTTTTCATGATATGAGAATCATACTGTAAACCTACGTCCAGACCAAGCAGCCAAACCCACGGGTGAATTTTGAAGCCAATAAGGAAGTGGCTGAAAGCTGCAGTTCCTCTAACGTCCACTAGGGTCCGACTCCAAAAAGACTCCAAATCCCACCCAACTCCATTCATGTCTGTGGGACCACAGCTCAACTTCTCATTCAAAATATAAAGTCCATAATTTTTTTCGATAAGAGATTATGGTCTTAGTAGCTAATTTCACTTCTTCTAATATGTGTCCGCATGGTGATTTTCAAAATAATTGCGTATTAATTAACGGTCCCCACCGCTAATTAATACGAAAAACGAACTGGTCCCCACTGACTTCAGTTGTTTCGGAGAAGGCTGCTATGGAGTTGTGCTGCAGCCTCCCTGTGTGTTATATGGACAAACTTCACCTGTGTTTCAACTGGCATGAGGGGGAGTAGATGATGACAGAATTTTCCATTTTTGGGTGAACTATTCCTTTAAAGGCAGGGCAAACGCATTCAAAGTCAATGGAAGGAGGGCGAGATGGACGCAGCTTCGATCTCGATGGCGCCAACTGAGATGAAAAGGTGCTCAGAAATTTGTTTGATGTAGCAAAGCAAAAACATTGCAAGCAAAAGCCGGTCAGCTCCAGGTTCCTGTACGATTCTAAGTGTTTACAGCGCGGAAAATGTCCATTGGGTCAGTGGTTCTCAACGTGGGGTCCGGGGACCACCAGGGGTCCTTGGGGGGGGTTCCAGGGGGTCCCCAGCAAATTGATGAATTGTTAAACTTTAGCATTATTTCATTTACAAGAAGATAACACAATTAGAGAATGTAGAAGAATGACTGTTTTGATCATAGTTCCACTGTTATCTCTCTACCTGCAATACAGATAGTCATGGAATTCTGGACAAAATCATATCTAATAATAAAAATATTCTCAGATTTGGGTCCGAGAGACAAAATCTCATCAAATGGGGGGTCCGTGGCCCTAATGTGGACTAAATTAGGGGGTCCTTGATATGAAAAATGTTGAGAATCACTGCATTAGTTTATAAAAGTTGAATTCCCCAAGGATTAAAACGCAGCACGATAGGATAAAATCTCATTCCTACGGCGAGATAACACCGCTGCCTTGATATGGCCGTGCCTTCTCTTTCTCTCAGCCGTTGATGTACGGACACCCCCGGCTGGTCATAGACATGCCGGTCACACGCCCCCCCCCTCCCCCCCAGCTGAGGAGACAGCGGAACTAAAGGGTAAATGTAAAGCGTAAACAGCAACACGTGGCCTTTAAGAAACGACGTTAAGGTGAAAGCGCCGGGTGCTCCTCAAGGCCCGGGACACTAAAGGTTGCAACACCTCTCCGTTGGCAAGAGCCCCTCATCGTTCTGACAGTCCCTCAATGCTCTCCGCTTTCCCGATGGCAATGCGATACACCGCAATAGGTTTTTTTTGGGGGGGTGGGGGGGAAGTGGCGCGTCTGACCTTTTCCCATCCACTCTGATGTGCGCGCTCTGTGTGCTGTGTGTGTGTGGAGGTTGATTGTTGGCTGTGGGTCATAAGCGTTAAGGTTTAAGGGTGAACGGTCCTCCTGAGGTGAGGGCTAGCTGGCATGTTTTCTTTCGTCAAACACTGGGGGTTAATTACCAACAATAGGCGCCTCCTGACCTTCTCACAAGTCCACCTGTGAAACGCTGGAGATGTTCGCAAAGCACCGGGCAGGCCGAGCGGGCGGGTTGTTTCTCCGGCTGCCCTTTGTGTGTGTGTGTGTGTGTGTGTGCAGGTGTGAAAAGAACGCACGAATAAGATAATTATCGTATATCGTCGGATACAAGGTTGGTATGCGCTGTACCTATAGCGATGATAGTATACTGGCTGGTACTGTATGTGTGAGTCGCAGTGAAATGAGAAATCTTTCACCTCCAAATTGTACATCCTCGCAACAAGGAATGCCAAAAAAATTTTGAAACCAAAATGCTGCTTCCTTATGATTTTTTTTTTTACTTAACCTTTATTTCCATATGCAATCATATGGAAGTGAAGATACAAACATGATTCGTAAATCACATAACAAATGTAAGCATCGCATCGACCTATCTTGTTCAGGTTCTATTCATAGAGGCATCACAGACATAGGCACCCAATTAACCTCATTCTAACCAATATGCAATCACCCATATGTTTAGCCATGCACTTCTTCATATGCCCACAGTGGTGGAAGAAGTACTCTGATCCTTTACTTAAGTAAAAGTACCAATACAGCAATGTAAAAATACTCCATTACAAGTAAAAGTCCTGCATGAAAAATCCTACTGAAGTGAAAGTACATAAGTATTAGCAGCAAAATGTAGTTAAAGTATTAAAGTAAAAGTAGTGGTTTGGTCCCTCTGACTGATATTTTATTATATATGACATCATTAGATTATTAATACTGAAGCATCAGTGTGTAAGCAGCATGTTACTGTTGTAGCTGCTGGAGGTGGAGCTAGTTTGAACTACTTTATATACAGTTAGCTAGTTTAGTCCAGTGGTTCCCAACCTAGGGGTCGGGCCCCTCCAAAGGGTCACCGGATAAATCTGAGGGGTCGTGAGATGATTAATGGGAGTTCTAATGGGAATGGGAATTAATGGGAAATCTGTTTTCAGGTTTTGGACTTTTTCTCTAATCTTTGATTTTTGCTGAAATATTGGATCATTTGAACATTTATTGAAATGAAACCATGTGAGGTTTAGAGGGAAAAATCACTATTTGGTGGAGCTGTTAACAACTCATAGACATCTGAAATGTGACCCGACTACACACTGCTTTTTGTAAGACGTCAAAAGCCAAAAAGGTTGGAAACCACTGGTTTCATCTTTAACAATGTGTTGTATTTTAAAAGCTTGTTATATTATCCATTGTGTCAAATCTCCATCTGAAAAGTAACTAAAGCTGTCAAATAAATGTAGTGGAGTAGAAAGTACAATATTTCCCTCTGAAATGTAGTGGAGTGGAAGTATAAAGTAGCATCAAATGGAAATACTCAAGTAAAGTACAAGTATCTCAAAATTGTACTTAAGTACAGTACTTGAATAAATGTACTTTCCACCACTGCTAGCATTCTTTCCTTATGACTATACATCCCTTGTCTCAAACACTTGCTTGTTAGAAATATACAATCTGTGGCTCCATGGCATGGGTTATCAGCTTTTTTTTTCATGATTTTTCTCTCTTACCTGCTGGTAAATAAAGTAGCACATCCAATCACTAGGGCCTAATAGCTCAATCTGAGAGCTGCCAGCGTTCCTATTTTTAAAGGCTGTACCCATACCTTCATTAATGAACATGCAGCCACCTCTCGCCACAGTGGCCCTTTCTATTGTACCGTCTGCCACTCGCCTTTCATTTGGAGCCCACGCTCCAGAGGAGACAATAGAGCAATTCTGCAGCAAGAGCAGGTAATCTTTATGGAAAGCCTGGAAACAATGGGAACCGGGGGGAGTTCACATGGTAATAAGTGGACAAACCCATGAGCGATTAACTCTGTTGTAATCCCATTGAGTTCAATCAAAGCGAGCAAGTAGGACTTTCAGAATAAAGGCAGGAATGAGGAGCCAAAGGAAATGAATGACTTTGAGTGTGGCACCTGTAGAAATGGATGCAGGGGCCCGCCTCACCAAATGAACCATTTCAGGCACTCGGGAGGCATTTGAACCCGGGTGAAACGCTCGCAGAGAAGAGGGAATTTAATCAGCCTGCCTCACTTTTAGGGCTCCAGTCAAGGAACAGTTTGGCTCAAGTTTAATACTAGATTTCACATCAGGAAAGCGGAAGCAGACTTGAAAGCAGACTTATCAGGGTTGTGTGGGGCATTTTTTTTTAAAAGTCTTTTTAGGTCCTTTAAAAATGACTTATTAAATCATCTACTGAAAATGATATGATTTATTTGCTGGCCAGAACCAAAAAAGTGCGGAAATGTTTAATCAATGAAAAGGCTTTCATATTTCCAGAAAATTGCTCAGCACTGCTGACATACAATAAGAGCATTTACCAACTCCATCCAGTACAAGCCTACTACTACAGCATTATAGTGTCATTTGAGACAGTCATATTCTGATGTCCTCAGTTTTCCCAGAGCTGTAGAAATCTAAATCCAGTTATGGATTTAGTGTTTACTGAAATGGGATGCTTACAGGATATTTGAATATGTGACCAGACCCTCTGTCATATAAAGCATTCCCATAAGAGGAGGGGTCAATAGCTAATCATTGTCCATGGCAATACATGGAGAACATAAGATATCGACTGGAGGGTCTGTTGGAAGAACTGTGGAGACATGAATATAATGAAAAATCAAAGTGCTCAACAGCATTTGTTTTGTCTTTGGTGTGGAAGACAGTATGATCCCAAAATCAATAGAAATCCAAAAGATTGATTATAGCATCTTTGTCTGTCATAACTTAGAACAGCAATGTTAGTTAGTCTTCCTTATGGTTTTAATCATTATCCGTGTCTAATGTCAAACAGTGTTTGCTGCCTTTCATTAATTACATTGTTATTGATTTCAGTCTGGCGAGGTATGTAAATTCATTCTCAGCATATTTCTTTCTATACTAATTAGCGTTTTCACTAATGTATAAATAAAATGCCGCGAAGCGTGTGAGCTGGACTGACACCAAAAGAACTCAAAAGCACAATGTGAGTGGATGATAATTATTATAGTCAAAGAATCATATAATAACTGATTACTGATAACGCTCTTACTAACTACTGATGATTGTTGATGTATTTGCACTAACTATTTTAGTTATTTTATCTATTGCCTGTCTACTGTTATACAGTTTATGTAACTCCCTCCTTCTATTAACTAATGTATGTCTATCTAATGTCTAATGTCCAATGCCTGTTCTTTATACTATCTGCCCAGGGACTATGGATGAAAACTAGCCTTCTTGGCTAATTCTGGCATATGTTTTTTTAATGTGCACTGTCCCTGTCAAATAAAGTCATACATGAAAAATGAAATGAAAAATATAAAAAACGTGAAAAATTATATTACATTTAATCTAATTTTCTGAATTGTCTGATGATTTCATTGTAAGAAAAGGTGATCTACACTCCTGATGGGGTTATAGTGCGCTTATAATTCACCATTTCTAGTAAAAGCTTTCGCACTGTTTCCAGTAGTGAACTAGTTGAGGAGGACAGGGACTGTAGAGCAAGGTTACAAAAGGCGACTGGAATGCACCGGGGCCAGAGAACAGATAGTATTGATAGTATGGGGAAATCTGATCACCTTTAGTCTGCGCTTTTTCATTTGGGGGGCAGAGAGGGCGAGAGTAAGAGGAAAGACAGAGACAGAGAGAGAGAGAGAGAGAGAGAGAGAAAGGGATCCTGCCAGTCTCTTAGTGTATCCTCATGCAGTCTGCTGGTCTAATCTCTATAGCAGCGACAGCCATCCTGTCTTACCGCTGCTTTGGCTGCCACTCTCTCTCTCTCTCTCTCTCTCTGCTACTTCTATCGATGGTGGAGTTCTGGGCCACTTTCTCATCTGCCCGCCGGAGTCAGGCCGTCTGTCCGTTTCATATCCCCCCCCCCCCCCCAAAAAAAACGGGGACAGCCCAGACTTTAATCAGAGAAGGAGAGAGAGAGGAGGAGGCCGCTTGATAACACCTCCCTTACAGTACTTTTTGAGGCGAGGGATCGGAAAGTGGCACCGGGTTTTTTTTTTTTTGGGGGGTTTTTTTTTGGAAAGCCAGACTGATCAATGGCGCTTATGTGTTGGGCTGAGTGGTATCGGGGGTGGGGGGGGGGCAGATCTATGGTTCCACTCGCTCGCAATTAAAGGGGGGAATAGATTGCCAAAGCGAACCCACGTGCGTTTTTTGTCTAGCGATTGATATTTTTGCTAAATTAGATTTTCCCCCTTTTTTTTTTCTTCTTCTTCTTTGACTGAGGCTTTACCTCGTTTATTGCCGATCTCTGAAACACATCTTTTTTTTTTTTTTTTTTTTAACACCACCCCCCCCCCTCCACACAGCAAATCCTGGAAACTATATAGAACACTCTGGGCATTCCTGGGTAGGCTCCACACTTACACTTAGCTTCACTTTCAACATGGCTGCACTAAAGCTTAAGTAATGAGGCCCAATTTGACTCAATTAGGTGGTGTTTGTGTTGATGGTTATTGAGTGTGTGTCGTTCGGTGCTTGCCGGCCATCCCTATGGGACTCCCCGAGGCCACAGTGTGGATAATTAGAGTTCATGTGAGAGGGTTAACCCACCTCAGTGGGCGCGAGGAGAGCAAGACGGCTCACCGCTGCACCTCCCTTTTGATGTCTGGCCAGCTCTCTCTCCCCACTATCTACCTGAATGTCAACCAATTGGGACAGTGCAAGGGCTTGACATTATGTCTGCGGGTTATCATTATATGTATTTTTTTTTTTTTTTTTTTTTTCCTCCACCTGATCGATTGGCTCTGGTCCGCGGCCGTGCTTCTGGGGGTAACTGTCACCGCTAGTTAGGGATTGACCAGTGGGTATCATTAAGAGAGAAGAGCTGCCTGCTTGGGGGAGGCTTTGTTGTGGGGAGGGGGGTGGAGGGGCGGGGGGGGGGGGGGGGGTGAAGAAGAAGCCGAGCCTTTCTCTTTTAGCCTCCTGGACTTAGTTGACCTTTCACTTAGGGAGCAGCTGGAGCCGAGAGATATTTAATTGAATGGAGTCTTCAGATGTATTTTGGAGAGAGCCCGGGCGAGAGAGGAGAGCAGAGGAAGATACCGCCAGGCTCAAGACCAGGCGGAGAGGGAGAGAGAGAGAGAGAGAGAGAGAGAGAGAGAGAGAGAGAGTTTGCTTGACCTTCAAAGCCTAATTGATAGGCTTTTCATAGACCTTGTTTGAGATGGTGCGTGGTCCCTGTTGTTCAGCAGACCCTTACAACTCCTGCAGAAGTACAAAGTCAACCGCAGGTAGGGAGCCCCCAGTGGCCCCGGCCCGCAATCAATAGCAGCCGGCTCGGCTAACGAGAGCTGCAGTCGCTCTCTCTCTCTTTCTCTCTCTCTCTCTCTCTCTCTCTCTCTCTCTCTCTCTCCCGGCTTTCACAGGAGCCCCCATTAACGGGCGAGCGGGGGTCCCGGGGCCTAATTTTCCCGATAAAAAAAAAACAAAAAACGCCCGCGCTCATTAACGGGAGAGGAGAAATAACGGGGGGGAGGGGGGGGGGGGGGGGGGGGCAACGGGGCAACATTATGAAGCAGCCGGGGAGAGAGAGAGAGTAACCCGGCCGAGTCCAAAATTGAGCAGCAAAATGATGCGTACGGGTGCTTGATTGATTTAGGAGAGAGCCGGAGTTAACAAACGAGGGGGAGACATCAAAACAAAAAGTAGCCTTGCAGTGCTCACCGCTCTCTCCACCCAGTATGTCTCCCTCCCTCCATCTCTCTCTCTCTCTCTCTCTCTCTCTCTTACCTTCTCTATCTAGCTGCCTCTCTCTCTCTCTCTCTCTCTCTCTGTGATGTGTACACACACCTCTCGCCCCTGTTTGTTTGAGCTCGCTGAATTTTGATCAAAACGGGGGGGGGGGGGGGGGGCTAAAACAGATTAATGACAATTCAATTTTCCCTTCCGCCCTCCGTAGAGCGGCTAGGTAAAAAAAGGGGCTGTGGCTTAGTGTCTTGCCGGTGACGGGGGGGGAGGTTCGGTAAAAGGAGGAGGAGGAGGAGGAAGCTCTTGGCCTTATTGTCTTTGAGAGCGATTTAATTAGAGCCCACCCCCACCCCCCACCCCCACACACACACACACACTCTCCGCACGGGGGCCAACGCGAGGGGCCCGGGCTCCCCTCCTTCCGAAAAGGCGAGCCCGGACCTCGGACGCGCAGGGAAAGGAAAAAAAAAGGGGATTTCTGAAGGATCATGTACGGAGATCAACCGATAAGCAGCTAATTTTGTGTACTTATGGGAGCAAACGATTCAGCCCCCCCCCCCCCCCCCGCCCCCTCCGCCCCCCCCCGCCCCCCCCTTTCCCCGGAATTCCTCCAGCCGAGAGGATGAAAGGAGGGGAGCGGAGCCCAGATCTGAGGCTGTTTCGGCCATTAATGCTGATCTCCAAAATTAAAGATTTATACCACTTGATAGAGCTCACTAGCACACACCGGATAAAGAAGGACGGGGGTGGGGGTGGGGTGGGGGGGGGGCTTTCTCCTTTAAGGCTTTCTTTAAAGTATTTGAATGGAGGGGGGGGGGGGGTGGGGGGTGGTGGTGGTGGGGGCAACACAATCATGAGGAACCACTTTTCAGCTAATTGGAATCTCTTGAATAAGTTACCACTGAATGATGTTTAATTTGGGAAGCGAGTGATCTTCCCGACACTTTGATGGGAAATTAAAGGAGATAGGGCTCATCAACGCAGCCAGGATCTGAAGCGGACTAGGTTTTTCTTTTTTTTTTTTTTTTTCTCCCCTCAGTGTAAACACACCGATTGATTTCACATACCGATGCGGAGAGCCGGCTCCCGCTAAATAAAGCACAATAGGCTCTATTTTATTGATATGATGCATCAGAGTTGAAATCACAGAATTGGGGAAAAATGTTTAATCTTACGAAGAGGTAAAGGAGTTTGGGCTGCGTCTTTCATTTACCCCTCTGTAGTTCTAACTAAATCCTACTCCATGCTATTTTTCACCAACCTGGATCTTCAGTCGAAAACCAGCAGATTCCTCCCCCTGTCAAATCCACCGTAATATCCCGCAACCTAATTTTCAAATCTATTTATTTCTCTTCTTCGCCAAGTCTGTCAATCGCTGCTTCCTCAAGGGTTAGCCAATCAGGGTGACATGATTATGCATATCAAACAAAATAAGACACGAAAAAAAAAAAAAAAAAAAAAAAATCTCTAAATTACCCATGAAGCGATGCTTTGTGCCGAACGCTCATTGTTTTATTCATATCCCTTTATTTTTTTTTTTATCCCGTTTTCTTCAAAATAGGAGCACACGCGCTACCATGGGACATCGTCTCCGTAGACCCAGTGGATCCATGACAAACATGAATCAACATCGTCTTATTAGGGACGACCTTGATACTCCATATTTGGTTTAGCCTGCCAATCAAAAAAGCCGGTCCCCACCCACGTTTCGCTCATTAGTCGTCTTACTTTAAAGGAGTAGTTCACCCCAAAAATGAAAAATCCTGTCATCATCTACTCCCCCTTCATGCCAGTTGAAACACAGGTGAAGTTTGTCCATATAACACACAGGGAGGCTGCCAGCACAACTCCATAGCAGCCTTCTCCAAAACAACTGAAGTCAGTGGGGACCAGTTCTTCAGAGTTCCAAAAAGACCTACAGTATATTTACACCATCATTTAGTGGCAATCTTAACTACAGCTGATTGATTTGCAACAAATAATGGTGTATAGGTCTTTCTATTCACAGTGTGATTGTTTCTGTTTTTGTTTTGGAACTCTAAAGAACAGGTCCCCATTGACTTCAGTTGTTTTGGAGAAGGCTGCTACCAAGTTTTATCCCTGTGTGTTACATAGACTAACAAATTCCACCTGTTTCATTTGGCATGAGGGTGAGTAGATGATGACAGAATTTTCATTTTTGTGTGAACTACTCCTTTAATGTCTCTATTTGCTCTATTCATATCCTCTTCGTCTCCTATTACATTTTGCTGCCGCGACAACCCAGTTCACCCATGGGGATCGGGAAAGTTTCATCTAACCTAATCGTCTGCTGGGATTGTTCCCAGTCAGTGTTAGAAAGTCCAATGTAAGACTTTTGAACACCTTTGAAGACACTGGAACTGAATTTTAAGACCGATTTAAAAAAACAAAAATAAACAAAGCTGGCAAAACCAGCCTGTTTCTGATCAAAACATAGCTGTGAAGCTGTGAAACTAGGACTAAGAACTAAGAAAAAGGACACCAGGGTATTATTTGTTGTAGTTTAGCCTGGCTGTGTTTAGTAAGGCAGATAGGATGCATAATGTATTACTAACCCTTTTCTGTTTTAATATAAAGAGTGCACAAACCTTAGACTGGATTCAAGACATTTAAAACAATTTTTAAGACCTGTTTTTGTTTTGGAACTCTAAAGAACAGGTCCCCATTGACTTCAGTTGTTTTGGAGAAGGCTGCTACCAAGTTTTATCCCTGTGTGTTATATGGACTAACAAATTTCACCTGTTTCATTTGGCATGAGGGTGAGTAGATGATGACCGAATTTTCATTTTTTTGGGTGAACTATCCCTTTAACATGAGAGCATGACTGAAGAGCGACCGAATATTGCTCATCCACTACTTCCCCACGTGCTGTCGGCACCCGGGGGAGAGAGAGAGATCAAAGGTTGGTTCGGCCAATGGGGGGGGGGGGGGGGGGTCGAGGTCCGACCCGGGCTGGAAGGGCGGGGCGTGGCCGGGGCCAATGGGGCCGAGGGGCCGAGGCTCCCGGGAGCCCCGTGGAAACGGAGCGGGAGAGAGAGAGACGACACCGCTCTCTTTGTGAGAGGCGATCCTTCAATGTTTCATCAAAGCGCAGATTTGGCACTCTCTCTCTCTCTCTCTCTCTCTCCCTTTCTTTACACTTTAACGTACTTCAAAAAAAGATCAAAATGGCAGGATAATGCGATCTGTTGCCAAGTGTGATAATGAGCGTCTAAATGAGTTAGGCCCATTAAATGTACCTCTGGATAATGAATAAACCATTCACCTAACGACCCTGATGTGATCTCTAATTGGGTTATGAGAAGGGGAAATTCCAGGAGTGTTCAAATAAACTTGAAACATCCCACAATTAACATGCTCAGTATGTATTTATTAGCGTGAAAACCATATTGCATACAAACCAGTACATCATAACCGCAAGGTAAAAGCGCTAATTGTATGAGTTACATGTGAATCGCTATAGCCTGGTTTCGTTGCTCTGGTAAGGAAAGGCCTTACAGCAGTGAGTCTCAACCTTACTGAGAATATTTTTATTGTTAGATATGATTTTGTCCAGAATTCCACGACTACCTGTATTGTAGGTAGAGAGATAACAGAGAAACTATGATCAAAACAGTCATTCTTCTACATTCTCTAATTGTGTTAACTTCTTGTAAATTAAATAATGGTGAAGTTTAACAATTTATCAGTTTGCTGGGGACCCCCTTGGAACCCCCTCAAGGACCCCTGGTGGTCCCCGGACCCCCACGTTGAGAACCGCTGCCTTACAGCACATGGTGGAGCAACCTCTGTCCAGTCAAACAATGATTGTGCCTTAGAACTGGGTAATTACAGTTTTGTGTGTGTGTGTGTGTGTGTGTGTGTGTGTGTGTGTGTGTGTGTGTGTCAGTGTGCTTGTGCACAAACTCGTATGGACCTGTAAGACTGCTAGTGGCAGATTAATTAACAAATGCAGTTATTACAGTGAAACGCTCACAGGTGAGAGCAGAAGCCTCAGAGCATGGAGAGTGTACAAGGTAGAGGTAGTTCACCTCCAGCATGTGTGTGTGTGTGTGTGTGGGTGTGTGTGGGCGGGGGGGGGGTAGGTGGAGAGAGGGACCCAGAGCAGGTAGACGGAGTGAATGGTTATTGCCATCTTAATTGTTGGAGTTATTTTAGAGCCGTGTAATTCGTTTCAATTGCTTTTTGACATTTGGAGAACCGCTTTTGCAATCACTGTGCCTTGGCACTCTGGCCAGTAATTATTCAATTACACACGCTAATTGACACCCTGTGTTGTTTTTTATTGGTTGATTTATTGTGTAATTGTGCCGCCTCTAAAAAAAAAAAAAAAGCCACTTCACCCTTGGTGCTGAAGCATAGACTCGGATAGAAAAAAACGGATAGAACAAAGATTTCATCTTGTTTGTTCGACTGTCATTGTCGGTTGTTGTGAGTGTTTTGCGTGGACAGCAGTGACAGCACTTCAGTGTGCTCTCCCAGCTCTTCACTTGTTGTTTCATGATTCCTGACTCCCATGAAGCACCACTGAAAAGACAGTGTCTAAAAACAATTGTGAAGATTACATTCCTCTGCTATGAACCGGACACGCCACTTTCACCTGTTCGTTATGTTCAGGCAAGAAAAACAGTTTGGTTAAGGTTAGGGTTAGGTTTAGGTCATAGTTAAATAAGGAAAACTTTCTGTGAAAATGAAAACTTCACTCACAGTAGAAAACTTCTAGTCGTGTCTCCTTCACCTGGTGTGGAAACGGATTTCTCTCACTTTTTGTACACGGAGAACCTTATTTGCATGTTAAGTAGGGATGGGACCATATATTGAAATTCAATATATCGCGATACAAAACAATGACAATATGTATCGTGAGGCAGAAAAATTATTTGCGATATTAGCTCCATTTTATTCTGCTGAAGTAATCACAAAAGAGACGGCTTGCCCATCACAATTTCACAAGCTCTCCATCCAAATTATATTATTAGGGGTCCAAGCATGTAGTGCGGGGAACCCTATTGTTTTTGTTCGGATTCTTCTTCCTCTTCTTCTTCTGCCCTAAAAGTATCTGGATCTCAGAAACCGTAAGAGCTACAGCGACCAAACTTGGCAGATAGGTCCAAAGTCTCAGCCGCTACTCAGGTTACGAAATCCACGTCAATTGGCCTCATGGTGGCGCTATAGCAAGCAACTTTACGTTTTGGCCTATAACTTCTGAACCGTATGGGCCACAATCAAAATTCACACTTTCCCTGGATTCCTTGGTTCATTCTGCATCCATCCATACAGGCCCCGCCCATTTCCGCCTAACTACATTTTCCGCCATTTTGAATTTTGTCCAAAACTGTTTTTTTGCTACTCCTCCTACAAATTTTGTCCAATCATCACCAAATTTGCGACACAGCATGTCTGGACTGTCCTGCACAAAAGTTATTGAGCAGTTTTCATATAATCGACTTCCAAAGTTTGGTCAACTATAGTGGGTGGGGCCTATTTCACAAAAATCGCCATAACTCAGGAACGCATTGTCCTATGGTAACCAAACTTGGTACACCTGTGCAGGTATGTACTCTGAGCCAATATACAAACAATGGTGTCATTTCACCTATAGGGGGCGCTATAGCAACATTTCAAATTTTAAAAGGCCATAACTCGGTGACTGTAGATCATAGGAACAAAATTCCTTGATTGCTGGATTCCTTGGGCCAAGTCACATCTATCCATATAGGCCACTCCCATTTCAGCCCACAAGGTTTTCCAGCATGTTGAATTTTGTCCAATCTTCACCAATTTTCACTCACAGCATGTCTGGACTGTCCTGCACAAAAGTTATTGAGCAGTTTTTTGATAGTCCATACCGTTTCACTACAACTGGCTTTCAAAATTTGTAGGCAAGGCCTAATATAGAAAAATTGCCATAAGTCAGGAAGTTGTTGGCCTACCTTAAACAAATTTGGTACATAGGTGCACAGGTCAACTCTGAGGTAGCATGCAACATTTGGTGGTATTGTAACCATAGTTGACCATAGTTAAAATACTCTAAGGTTCTAAATAGCCTATAGCTTGGACAGTCTCATAACTTGGCCCTATTTTTTGGTGTTCCCTCGATGCCCATATGGTGGACTCAGTAGCCTAATGGTTAATGCATAGGTCTGCAATGCAAAAGATTGCCGGTTCAAGTCTCGTAGGTAAAGCTATCACCTCACACTGCTAAGCTTGTGATAACTAAGCCTAATGTCTTAAGTTTCTAATCTTTGGACAAATGACCGTATGAAAACATGAACTTGACAGAAGTCACGGGCCAACACAAAAGCCGGTGTTAGACTGCATGTCCAAACTTCACAACATGTCAGTTTTTGTGTGTGTCTTTCTACCTTCTGTAATGTTTTGTCTATCTGTCTGTCTTATCAAATTGTGTTTGGACCCCTCAATCGCTGCTTGCAGCTATATTTTACACTTGTTTTCATTGTAGCAAGCCAATTGCTAGAAAGATTTGTGGTTCAGAAATAAACATAATTCTGCACAGTCAGAGTTCAATGACAACAAAGCAGAGGTGGGAACAGTTTTAATCGCTTGAGTCTTGACTTGATGCATGAAGAGAAGACTTGAGACTCGACTTGACTTGGGTTCTGGTGACTTGGGACTTGACTCTGACTTGTACTCTGATGACTTGAAAAGGTTTCTAAAGTCTTGACTTGAGATCTTGTGTTTGTGTAAATGACTTAGATTGAAAGTGATGAGATTTGTTCCAGCAGACGACTGAATTTAAATTCTGTTTTCTGAATTTGTATGGAATGATTGAATTTATTGAAGTTGAAACTGATTCTAGAAATCAAACTCATGAGGCTCTTACCAAGTTTTTATCCTATTAAAACCATATTGCATTGAAAAGTCCTAGATATTTAGTTTTCTTTAAGATATTAAATTGATACAGGACTCTTGATTTATTCTGACTTGACTTGCTTGTTCTACATTTAGACATTAATGACATGGTCTTGACTTGGACTTGGTGATCTACATTTAGACTTGGGACTTGACTTGAGCTTTGTGCCTCAAGACTTGAGACTGACTCAGGACTTGAGCAAAGTTGACTTGGTCACACCTCTGCAACAAAGTCATTCAACTTTTATTTATTACATTGTATCGTGGTTGTATTGTGAAGCCCATATCGCGTATTGAAGTCAAAGTATAAAAGTACGTGGACTTAAATTTACTTAAAGTATAAAAGTAAAAGTCCTTCTCTAAAAAAGTAATTTCTAATGTTCTAAACTGGTTTTCTGTTGAGCGTTCCTCTGAATCCCAGATGAGAAAGTCTGCAGCTCAGATCATGAACCTGAACCCTAGCAGCTGAATTCACAAACGTTAATTCTCTCTCTCTTGTTGCTTCTCTCTTCTTCATGTTGCTTCTCTCTCTCTCTCTCCCTTTCCCTAATTTCCGGTGTCGCTTTGCTGAACAAGCAGCCAATCACATCCGGCTCTTGACCAGCTGCTTCCGGGATGGAAGCCGTCTGATGCTGAAAATATATATATTTTTTTTTAGAAAATCAGTCGATGATTTCCCGAGACTAACGAGTTTGAAATGTAGTGAGTAAAAGTAAAACGTCTTCAGTGAAAGAAAAACTTGAGTAAAGTACAGATACTTGAAAATCTTACTTAAGTACAGTAATGGAGTATTTTTACTTTGTTACATCCCACCTCTGATCGTGAGATAAGCATATCGTCCCATCCTTAATTTTAAGACTTTGTGCTCATTTCATGAAATTCCAGGAGACCAGGCTCTATATTGCTCTGGCATCTGTAACATCCTTCTAGTCACTTATGTAGCAGCTGAACAGCAGGTAAACGTTCCTCTCTCCTCACTGCCACCTTTGTCTCCCACACAGTTTTAATGACTTGGGAGAAGAAAGTTTCCCGTCGCAAAGGACTCAAAATAATAAATCACAGGATTTCCGCTCATGTTAATTGACATTTGACAACATCATTTGCATAATGATTCAAAACAGCCTCAAGGGAGATGCTTAAGAGGAGGGAAACATTATGGATTTGCTAATTAGTCATCGTCAATTCTTCTGTGTTGTTGCAGTCATTAGTCTTGGCGAACTAACTTGATCAGACAACCATAGCTTTATGACAGTCGTCATCACTATTAAATCATGATTATTGCCGCTTTTTCCCGGGCTCGTTGAAATTACCGTGTTGAAATGTGCCGTAAAAAAAAAAACAACTTCCCGGCGAAGTTTGAAATCGGAATCCGTCATAATGCTTTTCCTTAAAAAAAAAAGGACACACACATATAATTTTGAATCCAACTCAGGCTGAACCTTTGTTTAGCCGGCCAAATTGACTAAACAGATTCTTATTTACAGCCGTGGCCTGGGGATTTGGAGGGTGAAGGAGGTTACAAACACACCGTCCTGCCACTCTCCTCTGTAGACCTTCCAGGAACGCAGAAATGCCATAAAAATAGTGGAAAAAAACATAAATTGCCGCTGTGATCACACTGCAGTACCTGTAACATAACTTCATTGGAGTGAGTGTGTGTGCCTATGAGGACTTAAAGGAATAGTTCACCCAAATATGAAAATTCGGTCATCATCTACTCACATGCCAAATGAAACACAGGTGAAGTTTGTTAGTCCATATAACACACAGGGAAGGTTTCCAGCACAACTTGGTAGCAGCCTTCTCCAAAACAACTGAAGTCAATGGGGACCAGTTCTTCAGAGCAGAGGTTCATTCTGATTTGTGATTTTGGGCTATATAAATAAAAACTATGTCCCTTGGAATAATCTGACGTAGCCTATTTTTTTTACACTTCTATAGTCTTAGTTATGTGAAAGAACAACACAAGAGAAATGTGTTAGAAAGATATTAGATATGTATTAAAAATATTTGCACCATCTCAACACAGAATACCCATAAAACAATCAATCAAATAGCAGCAAGTAACACTTGTACCTAAACAAAATATCAAAGGGAAATCAGGAGAAAAGTGCTAATTTGAAGTACATTTCAGAACACACACACACAGACACACATATCAAGATAAAGTGTTTCACTCTCAGTTCATACGTAATGATTGATAAAAGTCTAATCATAAAATAAATGCAGGCTATAACAAACTGAACACATGCCTGCATTGCAACATATGTATCAAGTAAGATTGCAAAACATCTGCAACATTGCTACAACTGACTGATGTACCAGTTATTGTTGTTTCCACGGTAACAGGTGATGTGCTTGACTTTTATATTTATAAATATTGTTAGATTAGAACGTAATCTATTAACTATTTTAGATTTAAAAAATACAATTATTCGTAAAAAACAACAAATATTTTATTCGTATAAAATATTCGTTGAACTATGAAGCCTTTTGTAAAAAAAAACAAAAAAAAACTTTTTTTTGTATCATGATAATTTAAATGAATGAATCTGAAAACTTTTCACAGACCCCCTGGCAGAGTGCCACGGACCCTTGGGGGTCCCCGGACCCCACTTTGAGAACCACTGCTTTAGAGTTCCAAAACAAAAACAGCCAAACAATCACACTGTGAATAGAAAGACCTATACACCATGATTTGTTGCAAATCAATCAGCTGTAGTTAAGATTTGCACTAAATGATGGTGTAAATATACTGTAGGTCTTTTTGGAACTCTGAAGAACTGGTCCCCACTGACTTCAGTTGTTTTGGAGAAGGCTGCTATGGAGTTGTGCTGGCAGCCTCCCTGTGTGTTATATGGACAAACTTCACCTGTGTTTCAACTGGCATGAGGAGTGAGGAGATGATGACAGGATTTTCCATTTTTGGGTGAACTATTCCTTTAAAGCTGTACATTTTCAACTAGCCAGCCACTAAATTAAGAACCTATCCTCGCGGCCTTGTTTCGGTTGCTAGTTTGAGCTTGTGCAGATCACAGGGCTTTATCCAAACAAAGTGAGGCACCCTTGTATCTCTGCGTGGCATTTAGCTACAGGCACCTCTTTGTCGGAGATGAGTGCCGCGTTGAAAACATGCAGCTTAATTGGCCCTGACATCTCTGTTTTACCATCATATTTGTGTTTGTTTTTTTTTTTTATTCCTCTTCCAGCAGAAGCACTAGTCGGGGCTGAAAGAGGTTCGCAGTCTTGAAGCTCTCCGGTTTCGAGAGCCGCCATTATGTGTTTGTTTGGCTGCGTGTTTGACTGGAGAGGTGCTCCAAAAAAAAAAAAAAAAAAAAAAAGCTCGCCGTCCTTCTTCCAACCGAAATAAAAAAAGCCGTGACAAAAAGATTCCAGCGGCGGCTTCACTGTTAAAGCCGCCGTGAAATGAAAGATGACTTTTACACCTTGTTAGCTAATTCTCCATATCAGAACAGACACCTATTTAAGAATGCGTTTTTTTTGGAGTATTTTTATATCAAAATCGCATTACTTTTACTTCCTGGAAAATGGTATATTTTTGGTGGTTACTTCATGGTGTACCAATAGGTGTACATAAAACTTCCAACCAATAATCCCATCACAGATCTTGTGTCAACATGGTGGTGAAAACCCTGTTTCCTTTCCTTTCATTTTGAAAAATCTGGAGTTTGTGAAGCTCAACATTATGACACGTTATTGACATTATTAACATGAAATTATTATTTTTTTACTTTTTTTTTTTTTTTCCAAAACTTTTTTATTGATTTTGCACCGGTATTGTAGATAACAAACAGTGACATAACCCTAAGACGTATATGAGTGAACTGGTTTCTGATTGACAGACATGACATATAAGCAATATGCAAGACATAAACAATAACGAGAACATGAACCAACCGTCAGTTCTATCAACTCCTACCCAACCTTCACATATACATTAACGCTTCCCACCCAAATTCCCAAATTCTCCCACTGGCTATGGGAAGGTAAATATTAAGAGAAAAAAAAAAAAAAACACAAGGGGGACCAGAAATGTGTTGAATTATGGAGGCAAGACACCATTTCAAGCTTTTGACTTTATTTCACTTTTTTTTTTTTTTTTTAATCTTTTCCTGAATCAGTTCTGACAAAGTGAGCCAGTATCAGTCCAACCATAACCTGACCACCCAGGCTGTCGCCTCATAGCTGACAGGTTGTGGACACTGGCCATCAGAGCCTTGAGTGAGTTGATACAGACTAGCCTTGTGTCCCACGGCTGGCTTTGACCCGGGACCACATGACCCAGGGGCTGATGGGATTGCATTGATAAGAGGCCCGGTGTCAATGTCACCAGTGACCAAGGGCAAGAGACACACAGCTTTGCAGGCATTTCCAAGAATTTATCCAAACACCTCGTTACTTGCAGCGAGATATTGGGTCTTGGTTCAACGGATTTTGAAGATTTTGAATGGTTTTTGAACTTTGTTTATTGGGTTTTGCAAGAACATACAATTGTGTCATCAGAGCATTTATAAAAAGTAAAAAGGTATATATTCCCTCTATAAAAAGACATTATAAAAAAGTGACAATTGACATATTGCTAAACACCACAACAGCTTATAAAGACTGAGAAAACCAGTCAGCTAGTAGTAAGATTTTGAATGTTTTTGACGGTTGATACCAATGCTGATATTTTTAGACTGAAGTTGCCAATAGCCGATATTTTGCACCTATATTTTATACCGATATTTTGTCCTGTTCAACAATATGTTTAAAGTTTCATGCCAAAAATGACAAGTATTCAGTGTTTCCCCCAAGATACCTCCAGGAAAAGCCTCTGAAACTGCAGTTAGACCATCCACTAAACACACTAAAACTCTACACTAACTTTTTTTTAGGGTTGGCCCCATCTATTCAATGGCAGTGAAACTCTGGGACCCATTTGGCCTTCCCACAAACAAATAATTTACGAAAAAAACATAGTTGAAAAATTAAATGAATAAATGAAATGTAAAAACTGTTTACATTTCATACATTTCCCGGACTGTTTTTATATAGCTGTGAACAGGAAGGAATGTTTATCATATTGGAGGCGGGCCACTCCGACTGGCTGATAGCTATGGAAGCCCATTTACGCCAGTGTGATGAAACAAAAAAGATCCTGTAAGTCATTATAATGAGAAACTTTCTCAAAATAATGAGAGTATCTCAAAATAATGACTTAGCATCTCAAAATAATGAATTAG
Source organism: Centroberyx affinis (assembly GCF_046629955.1). Classification (NCBI taxonomy): domain Eukaryota; kingdom Metazoa; phylum Chordata; class Actinopteri; order Beryciformes; family Berycidae; genus Centroberyx; species Centroberyx affinis. The sequence goes on along the minus strand of NW_027283163.1, from coordinate 855 downwards.
TATCTCAAAGATACTAAGTCATTATTTTGAGAAAGTTTCTCACTATTTTCAGATACTAAGTCATTATTTTGAGAAAGTTTCTCATAATTTTGAGATATAAAGTCATTATTTTGAGATACTAAGTCATTATTTTGAGAAAGTTTCTCATAATTTTGAGATATAAAGTCATTATTTTGAGATACTAAGTCATTATTTTGAGAAAGTTTCTCATTATTTTGAGATATTAAGTCATTATTTTGAGATACTAAGTCATTATTTTGAGATACTAAGTCATTATTTTGAGATACTAAGTCATTATTTTGAGACAGTTTCTCATTATTTTGAGATACTAAGTCATTATTTTGAGACAGTTTCTCATTATGTTGAGATATTAAGTCATTATTTTGAGATATTAAGTCATTATTTTGAGATACTAAGTCATTATTTTGAGATACTAAGTCATTATTTTGAGATACTAAGTCATTATTTTGAGATATTAAGTCATTATTTGAGATACTAAGTCATTTTGAGACAGTTTCTCATTATTTTGAGATACTAACTCACTATTTTGAGATACTAAGTCAAAATATTAAGAAGGTTTCTCATAATTTTGAGATACTAACTCACTATTTTGAGATACTAAGTCAAATATTAAGAAGGTTTCTCATAATTTTGAGATACTATGTCATTATTTTGAGAATGTTTCTCATTATTTTGAGAATGTTTCTCATTATTTTGAGATATTAAGTCATTATTTTGAGATACAGTCATTATTTTGAGAAAGTTTCTCATAATTTTGAGATACTAAGTCATTTTGAGAAAGTTTCTCATTATTTTGAGATACTAAGTCATTATTTTGAGAGTTTCTCACTATTT